>NC_056744.1:1516579209-1516696709 GCF_019279795.1 Protopterus annectens | reverse complement strand
ACAGATTTGCTGTATGCAGGACTGTTTGTAAGCTTCTGAGCAGTGCAAAAGTCTGCTCTTCAATTTTTCCCTTAGATCTGCTAGTTCATTCCTCTCCTACACTTTTACTACATTGTTAGTTTAGCACTTTACTAGACTTCTTGTAGCAATTATTGTAGTACACAAAAGTGCTACCAGCACTAAATGTTTTACAAGGAAACGGCTCCAGTACTTATTAATGCCCACCCCTCCAGGCATGTCAAAAGGTCAATTCCCTGTGCTTTCTCGTATTAACCTGGTGAACTTGGGCATCCTGAGGCAATGTAGCAACTGCCTCATGTACACTGGCAACTCTCTCCTCTTACCATCCCAACACTCAGACTTGTGAGAGATGCACTTATATATCCAAATTGGAAGCCATGCACTCTCCAGCCAAGACTGGAATAGCTGGTCAAGAGAAGAAGGTCAACACTTGCACCACACCACATGGAACACATAGCCCTCAAGAACACACACCAGCATTGCCTTCACATAAAAACACAAACCACACACCCACTTTCATGGAGGCGCAATAAAAATTTAACCAAACAGCAGAGACCTCCAAGGCAGAAACGTACCTGACCACCACAACACAACACTAATCATGAGACACATAACTCTCTTAAACAGTGTGCCATTCAACCAAAGCCCCTAAGGCAAAACAGCATGTCCAACACACTAGTCATAGGTGACTTGATAGTGAGGCACACTGATGTCCCACTCACTAGGTTGAATAAGGAGAAAGTAACAGTCAGTTGCCTGTCAGGTGCCAGAATCCACCACATAATGCATGCACTCACATCTCTCAACAACAGGTACAAATATGACTCCGTCATTGCGCATGTGGGTGCGAATGACCTGAGACGTACCTTCCTGGACTACATGAAAAGAGACATGGAGGAGTTCTCGGATTATATAGCCCAGGCGGGTATGATGCTAGCCTTGAGCAGCATCCTATCATCACCCAGAATGATACTATAATACAAGCAGAAAATTATTGATTTCAACAATTGGCTAAGTTTCTGCTGTCATTCCAAGGAGACCCAGTATCTGTCTGCCTGGGATGACATGATTGACAGACCTCAATGCTTTGCCAGAGATGGCCTGCATCTGTCACCCCTGGGCTTCTGGATACTGGCCAAGGCTCTTGCCACCCCTATATTGCCTTTTTTAGGTGGTGTTCCAAAGACCAAATTACCACCATAACAGCTACAAACAAATGCAATTTGAGGGTTATGCTGCTCAACGCTAGAAGTCTCAATCTCAAAATGCAGTCACTCGAAGTACTCCTTAAAATGGAGAACATCAACATTTGTGCTGTAACAGAGACATGGTTCAAGGGAGCAGAAAGCAACCCTGCACTACCAGACTACAACTCATTCCACACCTTTCAGTCCTAGAACTTGGACCGAAGTTCCAAAGGTGGTGGTGTTTCCATATTCATAAAGGATGCTCTCACCTCCAGACTGGTAGCCCAACATAATGCATCTGAGATACTTCAGATGCAGCTAACATTGGGTAAGACAGCGATTCAAGTTGTAGCCTGTTATAAGTCCCCAACCATGTCCCAAGATTCACACTCCACATTCCTAACGACCCTGGAAAATATTAGGGTCCAACCTAACACTCTCATACTGGACGACTTCAGCTACCCTTCCATTAACTGGGAAAACTACTCATGTACCACTACACTTGCCCAACTCTTTCTGGAATTCATTAATTCCAATGTCCTGGACCAGCTCATTCTTACCCCCACTAGAGGTAGCAACATCCTTGACCTGGTCATTACTAACACAGGCGACTGTTACTCTACAACAATAGTCAACTCCTCCCTGGTTAGATACAATTGCAAGCTAATCACATTGGAAATCCCCATCCCTCTCAAACCCCCAACAAAGGTAACCACCATGAAAAACTACTACAAAGCTATCTTTGGGCTCCTAAAAACAGACGTGGCTAACTTCATGCACCATCTCACCAACAGACGCTCTCATCAAAAAAAAGGAAGCCAATCTGTTGGTCCCCTTCCATAAACAAACTCTACAACAGAAGGAGGAAACTATTGTGGAATAAGGTGAAGATTTGCTCTGCGCTATTGCACAATGGTACCTCCTATAGCAATCCAACCAGATATTGCAAATATACTGGTGGACAGATTCAGTGCTAACTTTACCCCTCTCCCCCCACCAAAGGACCAATTACAATACCAGTAGATTGCCAGGCACCCAGTATTACTGCTGCACAGGTTAAAACAGCACTGTCCAAGGCCAAGAATACAGCTTCTATGGGACCTGTCAATATCACTGGCTGTGTTCTACATGATCTAAAGGGTGAACTGGCACCTCACCTGTGTGCCCTGTACAATCACAGCCTCACCTCAGGCTTTGTCCCTACCAAATGCTGCACTGCTACAGTCATCCCTCTCCACAAAGGAGGAGTGACTAGGTTGATGAGTCTGATATGCAAAGCTATGGAATGCATCATCATGGACCTAATAAACAAGGATATAGTAAATCTCTAAACTCTGGATTCTACACAGTTTGGTTTTGTGAAGAGTAGATCATGCCTGCTCAACTTAGTAGACTTCTTTGAGTCTGTCACCAGAGCTGTGGATGAAGATAAGGTAGTTCATACAGCCTACCTTGATATGGCCAAGGCCTTTGATACCATTCCCCACTCAGGAGTCATAGAAAAACTTACTAAGCTAGGCATCAACCCCTATATCACTAGGTGGTTTGCAAACTGGCTCACAGATAGAACCCACAGTGTGAAAGTAGCTGACTCCTAGCCAGACTGCTGACCAGTCATGAGTGGAGTCCCACAGGGTCCAGTCCTGGGTCCTCTCCTGTTTGGTATCTACTTCTCTGAATTCGAGGCCAACACAAAGGAACTCTGGCTGACAAAGTTCTCAGATGATTGCAAGTTGGGAGCTATTATTAACTCCACAAGTGATGTTGACATCCTACAGAAAGGCCTCAATGAGACCAACAAGTGGCGTCAGAACCATGGCCTTAAGCTCAATTCCAAAAATTGTGTCTTCATCCCCTTTGGGAAAAACCCAGTTCCCTTTAATTACCACATTGATGGTAGTCCACTAAACACAGAAGACATTATAAGAGATCTGGGAACACAGGTTGACAGCAACCTCTCTTTTGACCATCACATTGCTACTGTGGTCAGAAAGTCCTTTTATGTGGCACATCTCATTACTAAGGGTTTTGCATCCAGGAAGGAGGTCATTGTCTTCCTCTACTCTTCCCTGTTTAGGCCAATAATCGAGTACAATGCCCCATTTGGCATGTGCCTCACTAGACACCTGCAGCAACTGGAAAGACCGCAAAAGTACCTCACAAAGAGGATCCTAGGCCTTAAACACTTGTCCTATATGGACAGACTCAAAAAACTCCAACTATTCTCTGTCTCATATCGCCTACTTAGAGGCGATCTCTGCTTGACTTACAAAGCCATGTCTGACCCAACTCTGTTAGAAATGCTACATCTAAGGAAATCCCAATCCCTCTGCACCACACACTCCAGAAACCTCAACCTCATTACCACAATCAACAGAACATGCTGGAGAGACCATTTCATAACCCAGAGACTGCCCATGCTATGGAATAGATTTCCCATACATGTCAAGCAGAGCACCTCACTGGCCCTCTTCAAGAGAAATCTTGATGAGTGGATGGGAAATAGAAACTTCACCCCGGGGATCACTTCAGTGGCTCTACTTGACAGAGGCACTAGGAACTAAGGTTGGGTGGCATGATGCCAGGGTAATCCTATGGGCTAGGCTTGCAAAGGCTCCAGGGCCATTAGCCTAGTACACACCTATGAACATATACAATGGGAGGCCTGCTTTCTCCTGGATTAACTGAGCTTTTGCGATCCATAGATTCATTTATTCACAGATATGCCGCTGACTCTCATGTCTGTATTCACCTTGCCAGTACCCTCCCTCAGGCAGCACCTTCTTGCCCAGGAGAGCCTATTGGTCAGTCCTAGAGTACATTTGTGAATACTCATCCAGTTATCTAATTTATGTTTACAGGAACATAGTGAGTCACACTGCTTAACATGCAGGGAAAGTTTATTCCAAAGGTTTGGAAGGTGCTGGGATATAAATCTATCTCTGTCATGTTTTATTAATTTGTTGGTGAAGATTTATGCCACTGTTTCTATTATTGGTGATTATATTGGACTTGTGGAAGAACAAGAGGCCCAGGGCAATCTGGTCCCCCCCTCAAAAGTCTATGAGACACTGAATAAGAGGATAGAATTTTCAGCCTGTCTTGGTAGAGTAGGGATATTAGGCCTGCATTTTTTTTTTATTTTGGTTAGGAACCTTTGGGTCTTTCTAGCTGTTTATGTTTAGTGAGATATATCCCAAAGGGGGCACTGTACTCAATAACAGACCAATCAAAGCTCAGCATAATAGAGTGATTATCTCTTTACACCTTGATGATATTCCTTTAGCAATCAGCTGGGATAAATAAAAGGATTTTCTGTCAACAGTTGTTACATGAAGGTCAAAAGAGAGGGTGCTATCAACCATGTGCGTAGGTCTCTAACTACATTTTCATTTTTTAGAAGTGTCTAGACAGTAAAATGAGAAGGAAATTTGTCTACCCAAAGTAATGAAACTACACTTTTTAACATTTCGTTTCAGCCTATTTTAATACAGTAAGGTTTAATAGGGCTAATTCTTTCTGGTTGGTCCTGATATCATAGGATTTCTTAACAACAACCCCAATTTACAATTACCTGCAACGTCTGAAAACCAAGTCTTGGCTTAGAGATCAAAGAAATAAGTATCAAAAAGTAGAGGTCCCACCACTGAGCCCAGAAGGATTCTTCTAGTCACTTTTATATTTTCTGCTGAAAGCACTTGCAACTCATATTATGTATCTTATACATAAGGGATAATTTTATGGCATTTTGCTTTTGCTTTTTAATGATGTAAGCATTGGGAATGGTGACAAAGGCCTTAGCCATGTCAGGATACTCTGTGTGGCACCATGTACATACCCTGTAACCATTTCAAAGAAATTTACCAGATTAAAAAGACAGGATCTACCTTTCATAAAATCACATGGTTAAGTTCAAGTCTAACAACATTCTTGATATCACAGTTTATGTGCCCATTTATAATACTTTTCATGACCTGGAAGATGAATCTCCTAAGTCTAATAGTTCTGTAATTACCCAGTTCAGTTGCAAGACAGCCTTTATGAAGGGGCATCACCACTGCTCTGCACCACTCATCAAGGGCAAAACTGAGAGCTAAACTTAAGTTAAACACTTTGAGGAGATTGTCTTGAAGGATGACATGCTTAACACTGAGATTAGTGTCAAGTCCCATGAAGGAAGCATGCTTGTTTTTTTTTAGTAATTACAGTAAATCATTATTAGAAATAATTAGATGAGAAAAGGTTCCATATGTTTTTGGGTTTTGAATACAAGCTCAAAGGTGAAGTTGTCATTAATCTTTTTTTTTTTTTTTTTGCAAATGTATTAGCAATGTCAGAATAGGAGGCCTCTCATCAACTTAGCATATTGCTTTCTTAGTTTTCTATCATAGTTTATAAAAGGATTTATCATTACCTTTAGCTTCAGTGGCTATGCAAAGTTAGGATATCCTTTAGTAGATCTGACAGTAATCTTCAGTTTTTTTTTTTTGTAATGCTTTTAATATTATTCTTCAGAATATGAGATTTGAATTTATTAAATAATTTATGGAGTTTATTTCTTTTATTGTATGGTTTATTTATAGTGGTGGACTACCAGGATGTTTTGTTTTTGAATTTCCCGGGTCTATATTACATCATCGAATGCTTAAAAAAGCGAACAATGATTAATCGACCCCCTGTAAGTGAAAGCTTACAATGTCGAAACCTCAGAACAGCGATAAGTCGCTGTTCCAAAAAAAAAAAAAAACTTTAAAACATTACATAAAGTGTGGGGCTTTGCCCCCCACACCCTCCTACTTAAATATATCAACTCTGGGATCGCACTACAGTGCTGAAAATGGCAAAGTAACGGAAGCAGCCAAGTGAATTCTTTCCAGGGAAAGAAATTGCTTAAAAGCCACTTCACTATTTT
This sequence comes from Protopterus annectens, assembly GCF_019279795.1. Classification (NCBI taxonomy): domain Eukaryota; kingdom Metazoa; phylum Chordata; order Ceratodontiformes; family Protopteridae; genus Protopterus; species Protopterus annectens. Next base: position 1,516,690,589 of record NC_056744.1, on the reverse strand, counting down.
GCCTTTTTGTTCTTTTACATTCAGTCAAGATGCATTTGACAGAATGCTTCTTCAATCACGTAATAGGAACCTGAATTTCCCATGGTATTTGTTTGCAGTAGGGGTTGCTAGATCTATGCATTTTTTGAAAACAGTGTAGAATAAATAAGTGAATGTTTCTGCTTTATTAAGGTTTGAGGAGGTACAGTTATAAGTGAATTTTGATGTTTTGCACAAAGTAGGTTGAGACTGGAAGTTTGCCGTCTTTAATTTAGTGGGGGTTACTGTAACACCTTTTGGGAGTTTAAAGGAAAAGGTCACATGTATGGTTAGACTTCACCTGGGAAGGAGATACCAGATTAGTAGTCGAGAATGCTATACCCATTTATCAGCTGCTCAAGGGAATTTTTTTTTTAAGTCTAGGAATATTTGGGCATATCTTACATTGGAAGTACAGATGCCTCAAGTTTATTGCAGGTTAATTAAAGTCACCCAAAAATAAGGGAGATTTGCTAACAGGAAGATCATTTAGAAGACTGGGGAATCTTACATTGTAATCAGGGGACAAAGAAGATGTTCTGTTACAAGTTATTTAAACAATAACCCACACCTGGGTGTGGGTAATGCTGGATTTACCCACTGTTGGTGCTGTTTGGTCATGAGGGTGAAGCCCGAGTGGCCAAACAAAGACATACATGGGTAAATCCAGCATTACCCACACCCAGAAGTGGGTTATTGCTATTATAAAATGACATTATTTAAGAAAAAAAAAACTTACTTTTCTTAAATAATGGCATTGTATAATGCCTCCTTGCTGCTCTTCCGCAGCTGTCCAGTATTCTACGGCAGTTCTGATGTACTGTGCATGCATATAGTTACGCAGTACATCAGAACTGTGTGAGTGGAAGCAATGGAGAAAGGAAGATCTCCATTGCTTTTAAAAACTTGTCTTGCTATGTTAAAAGAGTTTAACATAGGGAGAGAGCTTTAAAAAAAAGCAACAGAGATTTTCCTTTCTCCGTTGCTTTTTTAAAAGCTGTTTTGCTATGTTAAATGAGTTTAACATAGCAAGACAGCTTTAAAAAAAGCAACAGAGAAAGGAAGATCTCCATTGCTTTTTTTAAAGATATCTCGCTATGTTGAACTCATTTAACATAGCGAGATAACAGCAACAGAGCTCTTCCGTACTCCGTTCCTGTCCAAAAAAAAAAAAAAAAGATGTATACTAATGGAAAAAGTACGGGCGACCAGACTTTTTCCCATTAGTATAAGTCTTTGATTTACAACATGCACACTGACCAATCAGCGTTCACATTTTGGAATATTAATGGGGGGGGGGGTCATTGTATAATTGTTGATAATTAATCCTGTCTAGAGTAATCTGTATTTCAATTAATTCAGTTTGTGAGTAGACACATATATGTTTGACTAATTGCATATGCACATGTATGTTTTGGGGTGAGATGTGTGCCAATGTGTGTACATGTGCAACTGTGTATCTAAGCATGTTTACTTGTAGAGTTATGACTATGTAAGATTATTTATTGAAATATATTACCGAATGGCCCTTTTTAGGTCACTCAGACTAGGATTAACACAAGTATTGTGATAATATCCTAGTGTGAGTGATTCTCCAGTGTTCTAAATTATCTTTCTGTTAACAATACTTTAAACAAATCTCTTGATGCTGGTCTATTAACTACTGTTATTTTGCTTGACCTATCAAAAAAGTCACACCATAAATTACTGTTACAACTTAAGTCTCTAAACTACTCCCCATATACTATTACTTGGTTTCAAAGCTACCTTCACAATAGAAAACAATCTGTCAAAGGGCAAAATAAACAATCAGAATACCTAACCAATAACACTGGAGTTCCCCAAGGGTCTAAACTTGGGTCTCTACTTTTTAATATATTCATTAACAATTTCCACAATGCATCCAAACAAAGTACCCTTATTCAAAACCCAGAAGGTTCAACCATACTCACATACCCTAACAACCTCTCAGAACTCCATACCTCAACTCAAAAAACATTTACATCTATAGAACCATGGCTAAGTGAGGCTCAACTGCTACTCAAGCCCAAAAAACACAAACCTTTTACTGTTCTCTTCTAAATCAGCAACTCTTGACTTTAAAATATTTTCACAAAACAATACTGAAATTGAGCTTGTTAAAACATATAAACTACTAGGCATAATAACTGATGACAAACTGTCTTTTGAGAATCACATACTCTCAACAATCCGAAAGACCCACTTCAAGCTAGGGAAACTCTATACTCATAAAACCTTCCTAAATACATCCACCAAAACAAAACTTGTAAGTCTACTTCTCCCTTCCTTCCTCTATGGTAGTCCCATTTCACTAACCTACACAGAGCAGTCATGACCAAATTACAATCATGCTATTATAAAATAGCAAAATTCACCACCGGTATGCCAACTTGCATGCATCACTGCCTAGCCATTAAAGCTGTAAATTGGCTTGAATTCCCACATTACATATATTACACCCAACTCACTCTTACCCATAAATTACTATATAACCCACATCTCTGCCCATCTCTTCAAGATATGTTACACACATATATTTCAACCAGAAATCTTAGGTCATCTAATAAACTACTCCTAACCATAACTAAACCAAACAAAAGAGCTTGGCAATGCCTTTATTCCCATGCAGTAGCTAAACTCTGGAATGCTCTGCCACCCTCTATTACTCAAATAGATACTATAAAAACATTTAAATCTACATTAAAACAACATTACCTTAACAACCTTACATGTACCTTCAATCACTTGAACAAACCTCCTTAAAATACACTTCATCCAGTGCATTTACACAAAATGATACACAACTTAAGAAAGGCAAATACCTTTTTCTGCTGTATGATGTATAATTTGCAAGAATATAGTAGATAGAAGTTTGACTGATTGCCCTGCTTTATTGTTTCTTGTTATAAACTGTATTTTTGCCTTAATGTATAATCTGCTGAATATGTAACAATCCTTGTAAACTGTTTTATTTTAAATTTTATTAACTTTGTTTAGCGTGTAACTATCCTTTGGAGCTTTTCTCCCCGGGCCTCCAGTGAAAATGGATTTATCATCCAATGGACTTTCCCGGTCAACAAATGTCAATAAATAAATAAATAAATATTGCAGATTTCCTGACTTGTATTTATCACCATTGTTTACATGTGTGCATAGCTAGATTTATATTTTTATATTGCAGTCTTATATATCTATGATTACATTAAAAGTGCATATTTTCTGTATTTATATACATACACATTTTATGTGTGTGTGTGTATGTGTGTGTGTGTGTGTGTGTGTGTGTGTGTGTGTGTGTTTGTGTGCGTGTGTGTGTGTGTGTGTGTGTGTGTGTGTGTGTGTCTCTCACACACACACACACACACACACACACACACACACACACACACACACACACACACACACACACACACACACAAAACACATTACTTTGCATTTCATTATTGAAGAGGTTTAAAATCACTGATGAAAATCTACAGATGCTGAAATTGTCCCATAGCACATATTGGTGCCTTTTCTAGTAGAGTATTGCATTGCTCTTAGTTTGTTAAATGGTCTTTTCACTTTTTTTAATTAAGGTGGTTAGGAGTTGTGAAGTTCCAAAAGTGGATACTTTTATTTATACATTTATTACAAATATATCTGTATAAAAAAATATATAAAAAATGAGGAATGTGGAAACATTTGGTGCTTAGTATTGTGTGAAATAATGTGATTAAAAGTGATTCACAGAAGGGAAAGATTCAGAGACACTTATAGAGTGATAGTGTTACAGCAAAAACAGTGTGTACTTATGTGTCACTCTGATTGCATATGGGGATAATGTGACCTAGTTTCGATTAGCATATTGTACATCTGATGGAGCATTAGGGAAGGATTTGTGTTATCATTTCTGGTGGGTGGTTCTGTGGGTGTCTGTTGTAGCAATACCTGATGGAGACCTAAGATATCATATTTGGAGGCATGGTCCAAAGGGGGGAACTAGGAGGTGCACAAGATTGAGCTGCCGGGGAGACAGAGCAATATGCTACACCCTTGCTGCCCCTTTTATGAACCAAATGGGATCATAAGGAAGGGTTGAAGCAACAGTGCTAGGTCACAAATAGAAACCCCCCTCGGCAGATGTGATGGAACAGACTCCCAGAATGCCATCAAGTTCTACTTTAGAACCAGCCCTAACACAGATTGTTTGGGGGGGGTTTAAGCAGATTGCTGTCAGACCCTGTGATGGACATGGAGCACTGGGCTGGGAGCTGTAGGATGATGCAGAAAAGAGAAAAATCCTTCAAAAATATTTAGTACTCACTGTATGCAAATTAATAAATAATGGCATGCAAATGAATGATGTTAAGCTAATGAGACACATACATATGCAAATGAATCAGACATGGTTTAGCAATTCAGAGGTGTAGAATTCCAGTATTAAGAGCTATGGTACTCATCTAGTCTGAACTCCAGGATTTCTTAGTGTACTAGAACGTCTTTGATGCAGTTATGCTAGGAATAGCAGCAGGTTTAGTTGAACAGCATTAGTGACTGCTCTCATAGTGACTGCTCTCATTGGCATTGTATACAACATTGTGCACTGTCACACTTTGTGTCACAAATGGTTTCACCAGTGTCCAACATACCATCACCTCCATGACAAGGCCATTGTCTATTGTTATGTGCACAGGGACACCATATGGGAGTTAGTATACATGTGGTCCCCATACAGGGGATCACGCAGAATGTATGGGTTGCTTCTCCCATTAAACACAAGGGCCTATCAGTGCCCAGCAGTGGACACATTAAAATTTTTGTAGGCATCAGGCTCATGGATGTGGTGGAGCATGTATGGTTTACACAGGCTGAAGAGAACAGAACAAGACTATGCAGGCATTTTGCAACATAGGCTGGTCAGTACATACTCTGCATGATACATAGGCCAGGATCAGTTGTTCTCATTTAATTAGACATCACATCACTTATAAGGCTGTTCACACTTGTCTGTTGCAGATAATCTGGGTATGTTGTGAAAGTGTGGTTGATGACTCCCATCTAAAACCCCAGGTCATGGCTGAAATGGTATAGAGTACCATGCATTTTCAGACACTGACATGAAACATTGTTGAGCATGTGTGTGGTCAAGTAGTGGCTCACTATATACTATGTACCTGAGATGTGTGGTGATTTGTGGTGCTGTGCCATGTTGCATAATGTGGTAGTACAGAAGACACTACAATTTGGAAACATCACAGTACTGCCTAAGAGATGTGCTGAAACAGTGAATGAGGAGTTGGGCACAGACTCTTTGCAGGAGATAGATGCGATAAGAAGGCAGAGGTGAGCACAAGACATTGCTGCACTAGCAAAAAGGTGGTATCTAGTATATACCTATGGGTCATGATAAAGACTGCAAAAAAAAAATGATGTATGTATTAACAATCCTAGGCTATGCATTATAGTGCATTGACTATCCATACTGGGTACTAGACATTACATTGCCAAACACAGACCAGATGGGTGGGGAGGGCATAATCATCATTATTTGCACAGTTGAGTTGGAACACAGTGATATGTGACAGAATGATGGGAGATGGATACAGTAGCTAGTCAGACAGGTTGCAGTTCAGGGGGAGTCAGGGATTATACCCTCCAGTGGAAGGTTGAAGCTTCTCTGACATGAACATTGGCTTGGTGTGCTATGTAGCCCTCCAGTTTCTGGGATGATTTCATTTTGTGTAAGGGATTGTGTAGGAGCATGCATAGAAGCCAAGATCTGGTTTCCCTTGTTGGGATCCAATAGATGATCATTATCCATGACCATGGCAATGGCCACAGATAGGTATATCACTCTGATAGCCAACAGGCAGTAGAGACAGTGTGAAACTGCAGGAACCAGAGCAGCTTATCTGTTGAAACATAACAGAGAGGGAAACAGATGATCACTGTCAGTGTGGGAGCTGTAGAGGCGAAGACTTCCTGAGGGTCTGTTGAGGATGTACCAGGTTAGCAGTAACAGGTACATTTCAAGTTGTGTACTGATCTACATGTGAAATTGGTCCTTCAGCAGAACATCAATGCATATCTGCTCTCCAGGTACATGGGTGCCACCTGTCACAACTTCAACAACCTGCACTGCATGGTGTATCTTTGTCCCTATGTTCATGTAATTTGTTTGTACAAGTATTTATGACATGAGCCAGAGTAGTTAGGTATGCTGGATTTATAGCAGTGAACAGGTACATTATCAGGCATCTTATCTTCTTTCACTATGCCAGGATGTCTATATCACAGTTTAAAATCTTGCCTATTAAATTGCTGATCCTGGCAAGCTCATGTTAATGTGATCTTATGCAGTATGGTGACTATTTTTTTTTTGTTTGTTTTTTTTTTGTGTTCTAAAATTGACCTTAGACAGCAGCAGTTATATATAGAGAGAGAGCATACCTGGACTGCTTTCATATCACGTTGGGTTATTACACCTAGTCAACAATAACATGTTCATCCCTGCATGTGTATAGATTAATGGGATATGTGCATACAATGGTCATGCATGGAAAAGATCCTGTGCTTATGATACTTCCATAAGTTCACCTCTGACAGCATAATTGGCTTGTCATATGATGTCCAAACATGCAAATGTATATAAAGGGTTTCTATTTCAGGATGTCTGTTGTGAGACGTTGAGTACCTGGAGCACCTGGTGAGACATGATGGCGGCTCATTATATAAAGTGGATGCCTAGCACCAGCTTGACAGGAGAATGAAGTCACTGGAATCACACATAGTACTATGCAATGCAGGCCTCACTGTAGTAACCTACAGAAACACCACCCTGACCTATTCCACCAGTGGGAGGTAAAGGTTAGGTAGAATGTGCCATCCTTTTATAGTAAGAACAGCATATACAATATTTCTTTTGTTTTATTCTGCCATTGTCTGTTTCCTTTCTTGCATTCTTTGGACAGGGTGATAGTGTACTGAATTGTCTCTACTTTCTTTAGTAGTGGCTGAGGAGAGAGAGAGACCCTTCTCAGGAGGGTTGAGAGGCTGTTCTAGTGGTCGGTAATGTATACTAGCCAAGGGTCAAGCATGCAATTGCAAACCTACTTGTAACATACTATAGTATTAATATATTTTATGTAATCTGCATCTATTTTTTTTCTTTGCCTTCTAAAGGTCAAGCTGTGGTACAGGTTGTGGAGTGGCATGATTGACAGTGGTTTGTGTGTGTGTGTGTGTGCCTAGGTATATATTTTTATACAAAATGTAAATAGTATTATTTTCTGAGTTAAAGTACAGTGGTATTCTTTATAAAAGGAAATGCAATTAGAATTGATTTTTTAAGAGACATATACCTCTATGTATTAGGTAGGAAGAGTTCTTTAAACTAAACCAGTCATTTAGTTATATGGTGTATACACTGTGGGTGTCAGCTTTAGGGAATCATTGTCAAGAACAGCAGCTCCTGGTGGTTTGCCTAAGTAAGATTAAGAACATCTACCGACTTTGGAAAGCCATGATATTTTCTGACAATGAATGCAGAAGATATAGCTTGGGAGTACCTTGATGCAGCCTTCACAGGTATGAGGGATTATTCTCAGTATTATCACAAGAATCTGAATGTTTTTGTTTGAAGCAAAAGTGTGCAGATTCTGAGTTCCAGTCATCACTTTAAATAATCTTGCACTAACATTTACAGACTTGATGCCATAGTTATGTTTGTTTATATTTCACATTGGTAGATGCAGGGACTTATCTCAGTGTGCATGTTTATAGACAGTCAAGATCCTGTATTACCCATCACAACCTGATGTTCAGCAAAACTTTTCCTTATGTGTGTCCAAGAGGTGTGCCTATTTTGTTATGTGGAGCACATCCTGCGTTCCATGTAATGGAGCAGCTTATGCAAAGAAAAGCTTCCATAACTGAGGGAATATTAGCAGTGGACAGATATTTAGCAAGGCCAGAAAGACTGATATCACTTATGAGGTTAATCAAAGAAGAACACCTATAGGCTTCCATAGTCACCTTTGAATACTATACCTAGCAGAGGAGATGGGACCAGAACAAATGATATTTAATATAACATACCCAGGTGATGGGTAATCTCCTGAAAACATTTAAGGACATGGAAGGGACTGAGTAACATGATGATAAAGTCAGGAAAATCTTGTTAGCATGAGCAGACATCACGTTCAAGACCCATGCTCAAAGGTTTCATAACTGGACATTTTCTTCTAATGAAATGGTAAGGTTACACGCAACTATGTGGTTTAAAATGTATTCTCAAGTTATGATTAGAATCTAAGGGTCAATGCACTAAACAGAAAATTATACAAATATTGGCCACTGATAAGTTGAAACAGGCTTTAGACACTAATACCCCAGTGCCTAAGCCAGTGGTATTGGAGACAGTGCCCTCATCTTCATGACCAGCTGACCTTACAGAAACCTCAGAGTTGGCTGTCCTACAGGTGAGCTGTTTAAATTAACACAAAACTCATAATTAGAGGATGTCACCTTCTACTCTGCAACAGAAAACATCACTAACTTTGTGAGGAAGGCACTTCTGCTTTTTATCAACACCTGATTTACAGAATGATTAGATATACAGGATGAGTAAGTCATAAATGAAATAATTCAGTAAATGTTATTTCCTACTCTCTTCAAAATGTTGCAAATGAGGTTGACACATAGTAATGTATGAGAAGGATACCTAGGGATGCATAAAAGTAAAAAAAAAAAAAAAATGAAAGAAGATGAGAAATGGACTGGATACCCTGAATGCGCTAGGATAGACCCCATCAGGTTTCCAAAAACCTCCTCTTCCAATGTCTGTCATTGAAGTACCATTTGAACATATCATTTTGGACATCATTGTCCTGTTGGTAGAATCTACCAAGAGGTTCCAATATATTCTGATTATTTTTTCTATGCTACTGACTGCCCACAGGTTATTTCCCTAATTACGACCAGTGCTAGATCTATAGCTAAGCAACTAGTGTAATTTTATCGAGTTGGGATACTTATGGAAATAATCATTATCTTGGACCTGCATGGCCAGAATAATGCACCAACTGTTCCAATACTTTAAGGTAAAATAACTAAGAACTTCAGTCTGCCATACCCAGATGGGTGAGTTAGTAGAGCATTTTAACCAAATATTAAAGCCTATGCTAAAAAAAAATCCAAGAAGGATATCAAAAGCTGAGACCAGTCACACCATACTTTCTGTCTACCATCAGAAGAGAAGTACTGCAAGCCATGACAGGGTTCAGCTGTTTTGAATTATTGCACAGCAGGCACCCCAGATGCCTGATAGACATTGCCAAAGAAACCTGAATTTTGTAAGAAATCCATATAAGAACCACAGAAAGCTGCACCATTTTACAAGATAGGCAAAATATGGTATTGTCCATTGCAGGAGAACACATGGAATGAGATCATACTGCACAGCAATGAATATGCAATAGAGAATCAAGGACCCTGAGGGATTGATAGCTGAAGACTAAGCAGGAAATGGTTTTTGACAAATGCTAGGGTCCACTTGCAGTAGTAAAGAAATGAAGTCCCATAAACTGTAAGCTTCAGCAGACTGGTAAAGAAGACCACAGCAGGTATATCACTATCTTAAAGCCCTTGAGAGAGGTGCAAACCACCTTAGTCGTCTTATTGGTAGAAGTTGATGAAATAGGTGGAGAGAGTAAGTTAACCTCTATACCAGCAAAGCAGCTGGAAGAGACACTGTACAAATCACAAAAGCAAGAAGTGAGAAAATTGTTGTTAAGGAATAAAGAGATAGTATCCAAATTATGTGGCAGAACAAGCATGATCCAACACCACTTTAAAGCAATACCTGGAGAAAAGGTTTACATGAAACCTACTGAATACCAGAGTAACAGACAGGCAGTAAGAGATTAAATAAAGAAAATGTTAAAAACGGGGTAATAATGAAGGTTTAGAAATGAAAGTAACAGGCTTGTAGTATTATTCCCAAAGCCTGATAGAGCCATCAAGTTCATTACTGGTTTCAGGAAACTAGGCAGCATCTCCAGGTTTGATATCCTATACTTGGGGTAGTCAAGTTATAAAAGAAACTAAGGATGGTGAGGTTCTTGTCCACACTCGATCTAGCAAAGGGGTATTGTCAAATTCCCTTAACATCTCAAGATGGACATAAAAGAGAATTTTCTACCAGTTATGGCTAATTTCATCACACTGTTCTTTACTTTAGTTTGCATGATGCATCTACAAATTTTCAGCAGCTCCTGACTTGAGTTTTAAAACTTTATGGCAAGTATACTGCTGCTTATTTGAATTGTGTTATCATTTATTGGGATTCCCAATTGCATACATTTTGTTTTATACTAAATGCACAGACAGAGGCCATATTTACTTTTAATGGTGCTAAAACAAGCTAGGACTGACTGAAGTAAATTATTTGATGTACATAATAGAACATGGAAAAGTCAAACCCTAAAAAAAGAGAAGCTGAAGGCTGTAAAGAACTGGACCATTTCAAGTACAAAAAAGTAACATAACTCCTTAGGCTGGCAAAATACTAGAGTAATTCCTCACTTTGTCATAATAGTCAGCTATTTGACTTAAGAAAAAGGAAAATCTCTCTCAAGGTTAAAGGAAAGTATGTAATATTCTGAATACTTTAAAAAGTGACCCTGTGATCAGAGCTGGTTTTGCTATCCCAAAAGTTTAACAAGCCCTTCTTTGTATACTCATTTGCTTCAGAGGTGGGTTTGGGGGTTGTTTTCTCACAGCTACAGGATAGGAAATAGCACCCAGTTTTCTGATTTATCCAAAACTTAAACAGAGTTGGAGAAAAATAGTCCAGTATTGAAAGGAAGTGTTAATCAATAAAACGTACCTCATTTTTTTTTACCTAAGTATTATTTGCATGGTTCAGATTTCATCCTGGTAACAGAGCATACAGAGGGCATAAGACTTCATAAAAGAGACTGATGGCCCCCTCTCATTTCAACCATTTACATTTAAGGTAAAACACTGAGCTGGCTTGACCCCCACAATGCATAGCTCGAAACGTCTTAGCATTAGAATTCCTGACAAAGCCAAATATAATACAGTGACAAAGGCCCAAAATCAGAGGCTAAGTTTAAACATTGCTCTAATAAACTTATGAAGTTGCTAGAATACTATGTTTTATGTTAGCATGCATTTTCAGAAGGATTTTAAAAGTTGCTGCAATCATAACATTACCCAGGAAGGTATGAGCTAATAACATACAACTTTCAGAACTATTCACTACTTGTGCCATTCAAATAATATACTAGAGAAAATCGTATATGATCAAATTTTTAATACATTTAGAAATATGATGCAAAGACAGGTCATAATACTACAATCTGTTTTTTTACCATCCATGTGTTTACTAATATGGACATGGGTAATTTTTCAGATGCAATATTTATATTCTTTAACTGTGCCTTTGAGATGCTTTTACTGAAACTCTTAATCGCTGTTTTTTCTAAAGATATTATTGGTTGGTTTAGGAATTACCTTATAAGGCATATTTCCATGGCTTTAAGTAATAACTCACTTGCAGTTGTAAACAGACTGTCTGAAGTTATTCCTCATCATTTTCTGTTAGGGTCTTTACTTTTCCCTTCGATCATAATTCAACTTCCTTCAGATCTTCTTCACATCTCATGCACCTTATATCTAGATGATACTGTTTTTAATAGAAAAAAAAAAAAACAGAATATCACATTATCAAATACTGATTGTTAAAAAATTACTTTGCTCCTGTCTGAAATGGAAATCTGCTAAAATATGGACAATCAATACTCAGAAATCTACAGTTATGCTATTTGGCACAAAATAAAAAGAAAACTGCCCCTGCTGTATCACACTATTTAAGATCCTAATGGCATAGCTATACTTACAGTGTCTCTTATCAAAAATACTCATGTAGAGAGTTAGATTGAAAGCTTAATTTCAATCTACATACCAAACTAATTACCAACAAAGTTCATAAAGGTGCCTGCAAAGTTTTTCATCTATTTACAATGAAAGGTAGAAAAGCCAATGCAATAAAGGTAATGATGCCCATGCTCAAGCATATATTGCCTATAACAACCTTATATTCCTCTTACAATTCCAACATGTTAAAAACACAATTTATCCATTTATCTGAACTTGAAGAATAGCATTGTATGGGTGTACTGAGGAACACAAAGGTATGTGCATGCATTAGCAACTGCTTAGCAATTCCAATTCCCTAAAAAATTATTTATTTTTGGTCTCAGAATCCATCACCAATGGAAAATTACAACTGAGTGGCTTCTAAACTCACCTGGCCTTAGGTACTCAACAAAAGTATATGTGTGACTGAGTGGATTTAAGGACCCAATCATCATCATCAGTACCCTTTTTCCCATTTTTCTACATGGGGTTGGGGTATCGTGTTAACTGTTGCCAACTCTCTTGATTCAGTGCCACACTCCTGCCTTCTTCAACACTCATGCCTGACTGCCACATATCTTCTTTCACACAATCCATCCACCTCTTTCCTGGACGTCCTCACTTCCTCTTACCTTCTTCCTGTCTGTCCCACATCTTCCTCACCAGATTGTTTCTGCTTTTCTACACATGTGCCCAAACCACCGTAATCTGTTCTCTTTGATCTTTTCTGCAATTGAAGCTACTTTGGCTTCTGCTCTTATGCCCTCATTTCTTCATCTGTCCTACAGTGTGCATCCTATCACCTTTCTCAGGCACTTCATTTCCATCACCTCTAGCTTCTTCAACTGTTCTGCCTTTACTGCCCAGGTTTCTGTACCATACAGTAGTATTGGTCATACCACTATCTTGTACACCTTACTTTTCAGCTTCTTTGGCACTCTTCTGTCATAAACTAGACCTGATACTCTATGCCAGTTGGCTGCAGCCCCTCTGATTCTAGCTTTGACCTCTTCATTCAGACTACCCTTCTCCTCAACTACTCCTCCAAGATACTTGAAGTTGTTTACCTGTTCCACTATCTTCCCTTCTATCTCTATTCTCAGCTTATTCTGATTTCCCCAATTTGCTGCCATTACCACCATCTTATCTGTGCTTAGTTTCATCCCATGTGCCTTCAGATTTGCATTCTATTCTCCTATCCTTTGCTGAAGTTCTAGCTTAGAGTCTGTCTGTACTGCCACATTGTCTGTATAAAGCAGCTTTGTTGATTCATCCCCTCCAACCTGTTTGCTAATGCAGTCCATCCAGTATGAACAGCAGCGGGCTCAGAGCTGAACCCTGATGTACACCCACACCCACTGGGAACCCCTCTGTGAGGCTGAACACTGTCCATACTTGAGTTATTGGGTCATTGTACATAGCCTGCACTAATTCTACCAATGTTTCTGGGACTTCAAACCACCACAGTACTGCCCAGATCAGCTTTCTTGGGATCTTGTCATATGCTTTCTCCAAGTCTAGGAGTGCCCAGTTGGACTCTCTCCTCATCTCTAGCTTCTTCTCAAGTATCTGTCTCAATGCAAACAACAGGTCTGTTGTGCTGCATCCTGATCTGAATCCAAACTGCTCATCTCCCATCTTACATTCTGAACTTTCATGCAATCTGATAGGAGTTTAATGTCTCAGTACTTCTCACAGTTGTGGATGTCTCCTTTGTTCTTGTACACTGGCATGAGTATGCTTATTCTCCAGTCATCTGGGATACGCCTTTCTCTACACACTGCTATTAGTACCCTCAGCAGCCATTCCTCCTCCTCTGTATCACCCAGCATCTTTAGCATATCTGCTGTGACCTCATCTGAGCCTGCTGCTTTCCCTGACTTCATCTTTCTTAGTGCTGTTCTTACTTCTTCTAGGGTGGGCTTCTCTTCTTCTCTCATTGTAGACTGTTTCTGAGGCAGTACAACTTCTGTGGGGTTTTCTTCTTCTCTCATTGTAGACTGTTTCTCAGGCAGTACAGCTTCTGGGGGATTTTATTCACTCAGGAGCTGCTGGAAATTCTCCTTCCATCTGCCTGTGATGTCCTCTGGGCTGGTGAGCAGGTTGTTGCTGGCATCTCTTATGAAGGGAGTCTGACTATTTTCTTTATCTTTCTATTTTTCCCTTGCAACATGATATATTTCTTTTGTGCTCCTTTCTGAGTCACTTTCCAGAAGTTGGTAGAGTGCCTCCGATGTCCTATTCTTTGCTATTGCAACTTCTGTCCTGGTCAGCCTTTTCTGTCTCCTACTTCTTCCTGCACTCCCTCTTTCTTTTGATGACTTCTTGGACTTCTGCATTCCACCACCAGCATTCCTTATTTACCTAATTTCCATACCTGGCTCAGTCACATATCTTTTCTGTAGTCCTAACACATGCTGTTTTTAGGCCCTGCCATTTTTCTTCAACTCTACCTATTCCCTCCTCTTCTTAGGGTACTAGAGCCCTGACTCCTTGAACTGTTGTACTTTCTCTCCAGTCAACTTCCAGGTCTTACGCCTGGTCTCTGTTGACCTTAGAGCCTGCAGCTGATTGTGGCAATTATGCTGTGGACTGACTGTTTCACTGGGGATGACTTTTCTTTCTGAACCATGTGTTGACTACTGTCAAGCCATTTGCCAGACAGAAGCTTCTCCTTCTTTATTCCTGTTGCCCCACCCATGTGGACCCAGGCAGTCCTCATATCCTGTTCTGTCTGTCCTGATATGGGCATTCAAGTCACCCATTATCAACACCAATTCATGTTGTCCTGCTTTATCTAGTAGGTCCTGCAACTGCTGTCTGAATGCACTCTTTTCCTCACTATCACAACCCTGCTGTGGGGTAATTATGAATACTGCCCTATTATTATCCTCCTTTAAAATCTGGCAAGTGTTTATTTACTGCATTGCTCTCTTGCTTAGATTTCTTAGCTATAAATCTTAGTTCATTCTGAAGTATGCTACTTTACCCCCCCCACCAAACCTTTCTGAATGCATTATTATATAATAACTGCCTGTTGTTGCCTTCATGCTTACCCTAGAATTTCTGCTTTTCTCTTTTCCTAGTTGAACTCTACAGTTCCCTACAAAACGGTGTCTGCAGGACTGCAATCAGTTTCTCTCGACATTTAAACAGAGTAGGTTACACACAAAAATAATTTGTTAAGCTTTCACTTACAGTGCTTTGTAATTAAGCAGGTCACCATACTGGTCAGCCATAGGGCTCTTTGTTTCTACTTGAGTGGTTGCCTCCTTCCCCTGTAACTGAAGTAAATTGACTCTTACATTAAGAGCTGTAATACTTACCTTATAGCTTTAGCACACCTTAGGAAACCTTGTAAACTGCAATAGCCTCGCTATGCTCGGGCTCTCTTTGCTCCCCTCCCTGCCCCCAATTCCCTCCTGCCCCCAGTACCTCTAAATTTATAGTACTATAGCCACTCCCCCACTTTCTAGATCCTATCTGCTTTCATCTGGGATAATTCCACCCACTCCCATTCTACTACCTACATTTAATAGCACCTATTAGCTTTCATCTGGCATTCTCCCATCCCCCTTCCAGTACCTTTACCTCACCACTCTATCTTCTGGTGTTGCATCACCAGGTAAGACAGTTCCTTCACTCAGTAGCTGAATCACATATAATGATATACTCCTCTTTACTACCCCTCTTGTTCACACCATACCTCCTTACCTTGAATGAAAACCAGTTTCTTACGGGATTTCAGGTCCCAAAAGGCCATACTATCACCCCAGCTGTAAATCCTTCCACCTTCAACCATACTTACAGTACCAGATCCTATCCAACATCTTGTTCAGTCTATCAATATCTCAACCCCAGGCACATTAGCTCTAGATCCAAACACTACCACAAACTAATAAACAAATTCCTGAAGTTCATCACCAAGTATAGACTCAACCTAATACTTGGTGGTGATATTCACCCCAACCCTGGCCCACTCACTTCAGATACACATACCCCTCTACTTGTAATCTAAGCTACAAACCTACAATTAATAGGCCAACTAACTCTCTCCTAGTCTGTCATCTCAATATTAGAAGCATTAATAACAAGGTACATGAATTGCATGCACTTCTGGATGTCCACTCCCCTGAGATTCTGTTTATCTGAAACCTGGTTAAAACCTAACACTAAAGACAAATGAAGTGTTACCACCTGGGTACAACATACAGAGGCTGGATCGTGCTTCGAGGAAGGGGGGTGAGGTAGCTGTACTCTATAAATCTGAGTTGAATGTCACCATAGATGTAATACAACCTCCTCAGATTAATAACTCAGAGATTCTTGCAACCGAATTGCAGCTTAATAAAAATAAATGCATTAATATCATCTGTATGTACATTCCCCCAGGTAACAATATATCTACATTTGAAGATATCCTGCACTGGTTATCATGTCACTACCCCCAAGAAACCCTACTACTTGGAGACTTTAACACAGACTGGGGCACCTGTTCCTTAGAATCCCCAACCACCCATATTAACCTGCATGCATTTACACAAATCATATCCACCCCTACCAGGATAGGTAAACCCAACCAAAAAGAAAGTATACTTGACTGGGTACTCATAAACAGTCACCCCCAACTGTACACCTCTGGTACCCTCCTTAATGGCCTAAACAATCACCTTCTCACATATGTAATTAAGCACAAAACCATTAATTCCCAACAACCCTTACTCAGAAAGGTTAGAAACAATAAAAACTTTGACCCTACCAAATTCCAACAAGAACTAAACTCATGTAATTGGTCTATTCTAAAACACCTCCCCTTAGAGGAAGCAGTAGCATACTTTAACAACAAATTCCTTGAGATCCTTGATTTGCATGCACCTGTTCGTTCAAAGAGAACCAAGGCAAAAACTGCACCATGGCTTTCTATAGAGTCTAATCTCAAAATTACCCTTAGAAACAAAGCATGGGCTTTATGGCATTCTGCTAAAGACCCTCAAGATCACATTAAATACAGGCAATCCAGGAACAAAATCAAAAAATCAATTTTACAAGACTAAAAACAATACTACTGTAATTTACAGACAGTAAATCAAAATAAGCCTCAGAAGTTTTGGGCAGGTTTAAATAATCTACTACATCCTGGACAAACTTCAACCCCAATCCCTGCTACTACTATTGATAAAACCCCTGAAGATGTTTCTGATTGTTTTAACCAATTCTTTACTGAGACAATCCAAGCCCTAGCTAGCCAACTACCTCCAAGCTCCCCTGGTCCTGAAATTAGCATCCCTAGAAACCTACTTGCATTCAGCTTCCAACCAGTCGCCACTTCACTTATCCATACCTTGATCAAAAAATTAAAACCCACTACACTTTCTGCTGATCAACTCCCTGCCGAGTACCTACAAAAATCAGCTGATGCTATTGCTTACCCTGTCTCAATACTAATCAATCGAACCATAGTAGAAGCTAAAATTCCCACCATCTGGAAAATATCCGATGTAATCCCACTTCACAAAGGAGGCAGCTCTACTGAATTCTCCAATTATAGGCCAATAGCTATACTCTCTCCACTTGCAAAGATTATGGAAATATGTATTCATAGACAACTCATGCACCACCTAATCCAAAATCGCCTTATGGCAGACACTCAGCATGGCTTCCGTCCTCATCACGGCACTACTTCAGCCCTCCTAGCCTTTACTAAGACCATAAACCATAATTGCAATAATAATTATATATCCTCAGCCCTCTTTTTGGATCTTTCCAAGGCATTTGATATGGTTGATCACCAACTTTTAATCCACACCCTGCAAACATTCTGTCTAGATACTGGAGCCCTCCAGTGGTTTCAATCCTACCTGAATGGTCGACAGCAGGCTGTCCTCTGGCAGAACAAACTCTCTAACCTTCTACCTAACACCCTCGGAGTACCACAAGGCTCTATACTAGGGCTCTTGCTGTTCTCCATCTTCATTAACGACCTTTATACTGTCATCCCAAAAGTCAGCTGTATCCAATATGCTGATGACTCAACTCTTATTTGCTCAGCCACATCTCCAGTAGAGTTATGGTCAGCTACCCAGATCACCTTTAATACAATAGAAAACTGGCTTTCTGAACATCGTCTCATCCTAAATCCCAAAAAAACTAAAATGCTGTTATTTTCACCAACACGTAGGTCTACCGCTTTCACCTTTACCATAGAATCAAATGATGGCACAATAATCTCCCCTGACCCATCTACAAAACTATTGGGTGTCATCATAGACAATAATCTCAAATTTGACCTACATGTTAACCAAACTATCAAAACCATCAATAAAAAACTAGGGTCACTTTACAGAATAAAAGCCTTCCTAACCCCTCCAGCTAAAATTGCCATAGCTTGCTCTCACCTTCTTTCAACCCTTCCGTATGCATCCCCTCTACTCTCGAATTTGAACAAGACTGTCCTTAACAAACTCTCAATTTGCTACAACCACATTGCCAGGTTTGCCACTGGGCTGCCTTTTAGGACACATCATTGCATCAATCTAAATCAGCTTGGTTGGCTTGAACTACCCAGCCTAATCCAGTATAACCAACTGATTATGGCTTTTAAAATCCTCTATAATCCAGACAATACTCCTGCACTTAAAAATATTATCACCCCCTATAACAATCCTAGACCGCTTCGATCCTCTAATAAACTACTAATTCAGACTAGCAAAATGAATAACACAGCCGGTGATTCTCTCTTTGCAAACTCTGTAAGTAGAACCTGGAACTCTCTTCCAGCTGATATTACCTTACTTTCCACCTTAGGTCAATTTAAAACTAGACTCAAACAACATTTGTCACTTAACTGGCTATGTCAATGTATCAAGCCTGGCTAACTCTCTCTAGAATGTGTAAAAATCTGTTAACCTGTTTACTGTGTAATTTTAATTTAATCCTGATTTGTGCTCAGGATTAACTGTAACCTGTGGAACTTGTTTAACTTGCTTACTTATGTAATCTCTGTAAATAGTCTGTTTGTAATATGTAATGCTGGTATTATGTAATGCTGTATCTGCTTACCCTTGGAGCTTTTCTCTCCGGGCCTCCGATGGACATGCATCCAGTTGGACTATCCTGGTCAACAAATGTAAAATAAAAAAAATAAAATATTACACTGGAGTCTGACTGTCATGAGTCTGTCATTAATTCCCTCCACCTGAGTAATAGACTCTGGATCTGCAGGTTGATCGGTTTTACTTCCAGATTTCACTCAACAGAACTATCCCAGGTAGCCCAGAATAGGTAACTAGACACCAACCAGCCAGTAGCTTATTGACCTGGCGTGGGTCAGAGTAGGCTGGGTCTTCAACCCATTTTTCACCGGTAACTACCCATGCCCATTTTTGGTGACATTAGTCAACATTACTGAATCACTTAGAGCCATATTTTACACTGTCAAGTGGCTAGCCCTGCCATGGCATGCAGTCTGTGATCCATGTTCTCCTATCTTGTGGATACTGCGCACCACAGTAGTTACCCAAAGAGGTTTTCTATACAGGTCTTCCCCCTATAGGGCACCATGTAGAGTCTGTGCTGCTGCCCACAGCTCCATTCATTGGTGAGTTTGAGATGGAAATACTCAGCATGATTTTTGGACATGGGAGAATCCCCATGGGGACACAGGAGAACAGGCAAACTCCAAACAGGCATTGATCAGAGGGCAGAACTGAACCTTGTACTTTGTGCATGGAAGGCAAAGACCTTAACCACTAAGCCATCTGTCCTCATGACACGATGATGATTATAAATATGTATGAAGAGACAGCAGGCAAGCCTAAAGTGATGTAAATATGTATGAAGAGACAGCAGGCAAGCCTAAAGTGAAGTTCAGGAGTGTCGGTGGGAAAAGCACAATGGACGACTCACTGCTACAATCCTTCCTCTCTAATTGCTTTAATTCAGGAGGTGAAAGTGGACATCAAACCATTACAAAACACTAGTGAAGCTATTAAAGATGAAGTAATGGCTGTTCATAAACACATGAGTAACACCATCAGGACATAGTTAATCACAGTGACACGCTGAGTTCCATTCCCAACAGAAAGTGGGAATGTCAGACTGGCAAAAGAATACTGAACTTAAAACAGATGATATGAAAAATCATGACAGGAGAAATGACCTGTGTATCATCAGCCTTCATGTAGGATGGTAAGGTTGGGATCCAGTGACCTTTATCAAAAAGAGACCGGGCCAAGATACTTCAGTGTTTTTCTCCTCCAGAAATTACAAAACTAAAAAACTGCTGAATAGAATGGTGCAAAATATTTTACTTAAATAGAACAAATGGTTAAGTACTTTTGTTCATAACATAATGAAGTTCATCAGAACAAATTCAAACATCAAACACCTCAATTTAAAATATTATTCAGCAATTAGTTATGAATTAAAAGCAACATCCATTTCCATCTCAAAAATGTTCATAAACCTTTCTCAAAAGTCTCAGTCTTGAAGCCATATCATCCTATAAACATCCTTCACTGTTTAAATTGTAACAATGTAAAGGGACCTTCAAACTTGCCCCAACAATTTATCCTGCACTTTCTCAACTATTTAGACAGAGAAGAGACCTCACAATGAACCAGGGAGATTAGACAGAAATGTTGGATTGGTGGCCATGTGGTGAGATTTGCACCAGGCTACTCTGCAGTCCTATTTTCTAAAAGGAAAAGCTTTATCCTGGTCTTCAGATGGTTCAAGGCCCAAGGTTTTATAGCACAGCCTAAGTTCCCAGTCATGCTTTTGTTAAAATAAAGTCTGTTACAACTGTTTTTTGCCTTCATGTAGACGCAGAGAAGTTACTAGATAAAAAAATCTCCATGCAAGTAAGATCCCCTCCTAAAGTGGGAACCACCACAGATGTGAAATGCAAACATTGGCTTTCATCCCCTCAAAAAAATCAAAGTGCTGTCTAGAGATGGTGGGTCAATCCAGGAAGTCAAGAAAACCATCTTACACAAGGGAACATTTATACTTTGAGGAACATTACTCCAATAGATTCTTGCCACTGGCTGAGTTGTTTGAAGTGGAGAGGGAAGACACTATGGACTTGGCTGGCCTGGATCCAGTGCTGGAGGAGCTGGACTACATGGACCAGGAGAATGGTGGTATGGTGCTCATGAAAGAGGTTGTTAAGGTGATACATCACTGTCTGGTATCTGTTCAACAGTCTCACAAGTTAGAAGATATATTCTGCTTTGGGTTTATTTTTGGTGCATACTTGGTTTCTCCCCACCTCCCCTGGGAATGGTTTAGGGAATATCAGGGGCAAGCAGGCATGCTGCAATATGATAAAGACTGCACCTGCACTGAAGCATCTCCGAACAGTATCTAGTGCAGTGTGTCACGTGTGGAAGGGATATCTACATCTCAGCATAAGTAGGTTAATGCACAATGTCGAGTGAAGCCCCTTTATCAAAAGTTTCCATCTTTTGTTTCTTATTTAACTGATACCCCTATCATAAGAACTCTAATGGTTCATTCCAGTAGGAATGCACTGACTTAGAACTGTAAGTTCATGGAATACTACAGCCACATAGTTTATATAAATGTAAGACACTGTTAGCATAGGTAGCATATATTTAATGACAGAGGTAAGTACTATTCAAGCAAGTGGAACAGAATAAGACTCCAGAGCGTACCTCTCAAACTGTCCAGATTTTTACAGAATGTCCAGATTTTTTCTTCATATCTTTGGTCTTTTCCTCATAAAATTTGGGATTTTTCTGAATTTTTGTGGCAAATCAGTGAGGACTGAATTCAGTAAATAATAATGGACATTTGAGTTTCAAACTTCATATTCTTCAGGAAATACATAACAACACAATAACTTGTATTCTAGCAACTTTCTAAGTTTATAAGATCACTACTTAAAATATATCCATATTTTTAGGACTTTGCCCCTATTATTTCTGGCCCTTTCCAGATTTTTTTTTGTGCTAACAGGTTGAGAGTTATGTTCCAGAGTGTTTACGGCCCTCTTATTGCACAAATTAATTCATTACAGATAATTTTTCTGCTTACTCAGTATCAATTACTCAATTTTAGCAGTACTGAATATTAGAAGGGAAACAGAATTTAGCCACAAGCTTACAATAAGGATGTTACTTTATCTTTATTTCAGGGAATATCAGCGGACTAAACACAGTGTACAAACAAGCTTATTCTCTAAATTAAATCAACTCAATGCTCACATCTCTTGTGTTCGAGAAACTAAATTAAAACAAGTCAGTGTGAAAGAGAAACTAGAGAGATGGAAAGGATGATGTTTAGCAGCCAGTGACACAAAAGCATCTAATTGGATAATAACATTAATAGCTTAAAACCTACACTGGACCGTGCTTAAATAGAAAATCAATATAAAATGCTAGATGGGTTGCCACTAAAGTTCATACACAGGATGGTTCTGTGATTATTGATAATTTCTATGAACCTAACCAGGAAGACTTGCAACCATTTATTCAAATTGCAAATGTATTGAGAGATCTAGGGGCATCATGTCTCCTAGTCTGGATAGGAGGAGATTTCAATATAGTATTTAGACATCTATAAGGATAAGTTACCTAATGAGATCCTAAGATAATAAGCATAATAAATTAATTCTAACATGGCTGGTGGAATTCTTCTTTGACAACACATAGTGGGTTCTACACCCAATGACACCCACTGCTCTTTCTTTGCCCCTTAGAAGGGGGGTGGCTAGTAGATTACCTCCTGGTACATAATTCTTTCTTACACAATGTTGTTGTTATATAGATGATTTTAAATGTACTATCTGGCCACAGTTTAAAGGAGAACTGCACCCAAAACTGGAAAAACATATGTTTTTAGCATATCTTGAACTTTTCTGCATTACTAATGTCCCTGTATAAAAGTAAATGGTTATTATTATTTTCTAATATGTTATACCCCAAAATGTCCTGAATGGAGGCAGCCATGGGTAGCATTAATTTATTTTTACAGTCAATGCCTTTGCTTCTCTGATGTCATTTTAGATGGACAGAGAGAAATCCATAACATGAGAGGAACATTTACTGTGTTTTTTCTCTCACATCAACTTACAACAGTACTGCAACTACCTACTTTTGACAGTCAGCATCAATCTGCAGTTTTAATTACTTTGTTTCCTTTGGTTTTCATTAGTGGCCATCTCTGATACAGCTTTTAAGGAATGTTTGAATGATAGCCTAGAAATGCAGCTGAGTTAATTGTTCTTTTCAAAGTAACAGCTCTAGTTAATTGTTCATGTTTGAGAAATCTGACCACTGTGATTAACAGTTGTTACATGGGCTGAGATAGTTTATGTTACAGTCACAGTTTTTATTACTGTAGCTAGAATTAGAGTCTTTGATGTTAATATTCCTCCCCCAAATGACTGACTTTTCTCAACAAAACACTGATAGGAATACAAAAATGCTGCAGCAAAATACCAGAAGAACATGCACTTTTACAGAAAATAAAATATAGAAAAAATGCAAAATCAAATACTTGCAAAAAATAAGAAATGGAAGATGGAAATATTTATTCTTTGTGGCACTTAACATTAGATTAAAGAGAAAGACAACTTATTTGTAATAAGAAAAAAAATATATAACAATAACGTGTTTCTTGTTCATAAAGTAAAACAAACAAATAAATAAATAAATAAAATGTGCAACTTAAAACTAAGCTTGAAAGTCTTCCTTTTTGTTCAGACTCCAGGCCACACTGTTTATCTGAGTTGTGATGCTGGCAGTCTGTAAGACACATTTGAATGCAATTGTTTAAGAGCCATTGTTTTCTTAATGGCTCTGTAATTGGAATCAGTGACCTAACCTAATTACTCTGCTACTCTTAGTAGCCTTGTGATATAACAGATGATGAGACAAATCTAGAAAAGAAAGGCATACAGACATAAGTTCAGACATAAAACAAATGGAATAATTATTAAATAAATTTTTATGTATGTGAAATGTATAGTGTTTAATTATAGATAAGGAAAATCACTTTTTGGAAAGAAAAATGTGACACTGGGTAGAGTTCTTCTTTAATATGGATATCATACAGGGACGGTTTCTGGAAGTGAATCTATAGAAATAGGTGCATGTACCCCCTTCTATTAAATAATACACAAATTATAGCCTCCATAAAACAATAGTTTATAAAGTTTTGGAGGGACAGGCAATAGCAGGTGCAGTTTTGGAAGATTTCAAAACAGGCTTCTTTAGACTCATCAGAGACTTGGAGATTCAAGAGTGGGAGGGTTCATGTTCAAAACTAAAGGAGATGGAAAATAAAGTGAGGGCTCTTACTTCAAAAAGCACCAGGCTGGGGGGGGGGGGGTGTGGCCAAGATGTCAGAGAGATAACAGCACTTTTTTGATGCTCTGCTTAACAGACATTTCTCTGACAGGAAATTTTCTTAATATTATTTTAAAAACATCTAAGTTTTCTTTCACCTATATATTTAGATACAGTGGATTATTTTTTTCTACAAATATTTCAATTTTGGTGAATAGAAAGTGAATTACATCCTGTCAGAAGTACAGCAGTTGAATATAATAGACTCTCTCAGCCATGAGTCATTCAAAAGCCTCTCTCCAGGAAACTTCCACGAAGAAAGAATTACAAACAATAATATCCAGTATTCAAGATCTTTCCATGAAAATGGACAATTTAGAAAAAAATCATGGAAAACACGAAGAAAGAAAATAGAAAGCAGATTGAAGAATTCAAGGAGATAATTACAAGACACACAGACCAGATAACAGAAATTGAAGAATCTCTTAATGAAATAGATGGAAGACAGCATGAAAATGATAGCCAGATTGACTTCTTACTAAAGCAAAACAAGGCACTTTCAGATAAAGTGGAGGACCTAGAATCAAGGTCACGAAGAAATAATATTAGAATATACGGCATACCTGAAAAAATGGATGGAAATAACACAATACAGTTCTTGAATGACTGGTTGCCTAAGACACTAAACCTACCTGAATCTCTCTCTTTTGGGATAGAGAGAGCTCACAGGTCATTGTCAAATATGTCTGTGTCAAAAAATCCAAATGCTTCAAGATCCTTTATTGTAAAATTTTTATCATCTTAAGACAAGGACTTAATCCTGAGAACAGTGTGGGCAGGTAATCCTATACAAATTAATGGTTGAAACATAAGATGTGACAATGACTATACCTCTACTATAATAACTAAAAGAAAAGCCTGCATTCCTCTCATTAAAAATCTGAAGAAAGCTGAAATTAAAGCATAAATAATTTTTCCTGCCAGAATTAAAATACATCTATCGGAAGGAATAAAAATATTTAATAATCTTGATGATGCCTCTGAATATGTGAAAAAGAATAAGATTTTGGAAAACACTGAAGATATGGACATCTCATTACCTAGTTTAAAAAGGCAGGCAACAAATGGGAAAATGTTATCAATTGATAAAACAAACAAGAAGCTTAAGGGTAAATAATACAAATGAAGCTCTTCCACAATCCCTTCAAATCCCAAAATTTTTGTGCTACAAATCACCTACATCGGGGAAAAACATACATGTTAAGGTTAAAAATCATTTAATATTTATTAAGTATGCTTATTTATTTATTTTTAAATTTATTTGCTGTTTAAAAGCCTTTAATACAAATACGCTAGAATGTTAAACATAGATGTTAAAATTCTAAATCTTCCCTTGACAGAGTGTATTATTAGTTGACAACTACATAGAGACAATGTAGCAATACCATAGAAATATTGGTTAAAACAAGAACCCCCTTAATACCGGATACTGTATGTGTATTAGATTATGATGATATAGATCGCTCCGATAAGTGAAATGAAGGCTCCCCATCTCAGTGCAATTAAATGAAAGTGTAGCCCCTTTTTGCATCAGCGGGCTTTCTCTCCTGTTAAATGTCATGTTATGCTTGGGTCCTTTTAGAGCTAATGGATATAACTTAATGTGACTTGTACTAAATAGTTTAAAAGGTATTGGAAATTGTTCTTTATCATAATAAGAGAAGATTGTTTTCTTTCTTAGAATCTGTCATGACATGTAAAAATGCATTCTCATACACTTGAGAGGTTTGTGTCTTTACTAAATGTGGTTTGTGGGTCCATCTGCTGACGGAGAGGGAAAAGGAGATGTATTTTCTGATGAAAGCTGGTGGAGTGTGTGTTGCAGGGACAGGAGGGTTTGTATGCTTGATATCAGATACATTGGCCAGTAAAATTGATAGTTACAGAGAATTTTATATTTATATAAAATGGGGCAAAGTTGTTTTTTTTTTTTTTTGTACTTTATATACACGCTTTTTGAGTAACATATTCTGTTTATCTTTTCTCTCACAAAATGCACATCACGAGTATCTTGTGAACAGTTATCATAGCTTGCGGCAGATTCCCTAGTGCGAGCTTTTAACCACCAAAATTCAAATGTTAAAGGAGAAGGAAGGGAAAAAAAAGGAAAAAGAAGGCTGTTGCCTCGAGACTTCTTGGTCAGATCTTCTTTGTAATACAAGAGACTTATGTACTCTCTTGAAGTCTCTTTTGTCATATGAACTTTGGTTACGTATTCACGTTACCAGAAATCTTCACATGAAAAAAAAAGAAAAAGAAAACGGAACAACTGAATGCTTTATCGCATACCAAGAGTGACAAAGTAAAATATATAAAAAACATAGACATATATATAAAGGTCCTTTTTACTAAACCAATGTTGATGCCTTTGTTGTTCCCTTCATAATAAGTTTTCTGATGACATGTTTTACAAAGTAGTTTACACTTGATCATTAGTTGGCAGCTGTAGCTAACAGATACAGTGAAAACATAGACGAGGTCATCTGATCCTTTTTGGTTAGCAGAGCAGAAAGTGGCATATGCAGTGGTTATAAAGTCACTAAAATACATTATCTATTGGGGGTTAATGTGTTCTTATTATTTTTAAAGTAGATTTTGGGGCAGCTATGTATTTTCTGTGCTTTCATCTTGATATCTTCGTCCCCAATCTTATTGATTATATGAGTTGTTGGTTGATGGCAATACTGCTGGATTGGGGAAGCCAAAGCTGCAGACAGACCATTACAATAAATAATAATTCTGTTATAAAAGGGTGAAATAATATATTGGGGCAGGAAAAATTTTGGTTCCAAAGAAAAGGAGACAGTTCTGCTTAGAGAATGATCTTAGTTGTTACTGAAGTGATGCTTTTGCCTCACTAGTCAGTGATAGTAGTAGAAGACTGTTAGGGGGGGCAGTGCAAAGTTGGGATGGTAACTCTTGACTTATAGTTACTACTTTCATCAGGACATGAGGACAGTTGTTATTTCCAAAGGTAGCCTTTACTTTTTAACTGCTTTTCTAATTAATAGTTTACATTATGTTGGATTTATAGTGAATGGTGAAACTGTAATCTACTTAATCCACCTCCAGCTACATAAGTGCATACTACAATCTGACATTTTTACTAATATTCATAAAATATTGAATGTTTTACTCTCTGTAGACTACATTTTCTAGCAAAAGATATATTGCATGTTAACCACTGCCACTCTAACTGAAAAAATATTGGTAAAATGTGTTAATGTATTTTGTTAAAAAGGACAACTTAAGGGAACACATTATTACTATAACATCTAAAACTGAAGTGTCCTTGAAGGTTAAAAGCTGTGACTTCATTATATGATATTTTTATCAAAATCAAGCTATACTACATAGTTTCTTTAGACTCACATCTTTGGAAAGAAAAGCTAATGTTTTTGATGATTACACAGATCTATATACCTGCATAGATATTTGTGCAACTAAAATATTATCTTCTCATGTAAAAAATTCTCATTAGTACATCTTTATTTTAAATATCTTTAATACCTTAAGAAATTATTTAAGGTTAATCAGATATGTTTTTTTTAGGGGAAGGAAAAACTGGTGATTTTATATCTTATATAAAAGGAAAATAAGCCTATAGGCTATATATTAATATGCTGATTCTATAGTAAATATTAACACTGTTGTGATTTCACAGACAAGGTCATACAGGAATGTTTTGTTACATGATAAATGTTCTTATTTTTATACATAAACATCTTTACTGAATTCCTAGATAAGTAGGTTTTGATCTAATGTAGTGTATTAGATTAAGATCTGTATTAGTATAGAATAGACATAAATGAATATGATATACTATGTCATGATACAAGTTTAAAGACACTGTTCTTAAAAATTTTGAAAATTACATTATTCATGGTAATTAATGTTTTTCCACAATATCTCCTACATAGTAATACCTATTCATCCTGGAGAATTAATAGATTGTAGTTTGTTGATTCAATAAAATATTAGGTAGTAGCATTAGAGAACGATAGTCTTGAGCACTAAGGACGATAGAGGGTGGTATTGATGACTTCTTCATCAATCCAGGAACTAGATGTTCCACGGTTAGTTTTGTATATAGTTATATTTTCATCTTCTCTGAACATTACTTGTTAATTAAGTCCAGAATAGTATTTATCCATCAAAAGCTTAAAGTAATCAATGTCTGGGTTTAAATGTCTGTCTCTGAATGCAAATGGTCTTAATAACCCTACTAAAAGAGGAAGGTTACTCAAATACCTAGCATCTAATAAAGCTGACATTATATTTTTGCAAGAAACGCACATTATTCAGAAAGATCTAGAAAAAAATGGCTTTTAAAGGTTATATTATTCTAGCTGAATCTCATTTCCAAACAAAGAGAAGAGGAACCATGATTTTGTGGAAAAATGCATTACCAATACCTAAAATAATTAACAGTTTCTCTGATAAAAATGGTATGTTGTGTCTAGTAGTATTGGAATTGAATAAGAAATATTTTACTTTAGCAAATATGTACTGGCTACCTGGTATTGGTGCTAAATCTGCAAACAAATATTTGGAAATAATAACAGCAAATTCTAAAGGAGATATCATTTTGGCAGGTGATTTTAATTGTATTCTATCATCTAAAGATACCACTAATGTCAGCAATATTAAGATACCTGCATCAGCCAAAAAAATTGATAGATTTGTCTCATTATATAACCTAAAAGACATATACATGATCAAAGAGCAGAGGTCTCTCAATTTTACTCACTTTTCTTATAGATAAGGTACACAGATGACTATTAATAAAGTGTTTATATCTGACAGCCTGTTATCTAAGACTCATGATGTAGTGATTACATCATGCCCTCTGTCAGACCACAATGCCATACTATTTAAAATTAAAATTAAACCAAACGATCTTATTCACTGGCAGAGGCTACCAGCCTATATTATTAAGATAAAAGGATTCAAAGAATGGTTTATAAAGGAAATAAACTATTATATTGAACTTAATAATAATAATAACACAAATAAAGTGTTTATTTGGGACTCTTTAAAATCTTATATATATGGGAAAATAAAAACCTGGTATTTACATAAAAGGAAAGAATGGGACAAAGAATTATTAAATCTACAATTGAAAATTGACACTTTAAAAAAGAACTTACACCCCAAAGAATTGGGCTCGAATCTGAAATTAAAACAACTAAATCTCGAATATTTAGAAATTCTTAGTCATAAAGTAGCAATTAATTTAGAGAGGTTAAAATTACAATCTTATTCATCTAATCCAAAACATATGCATAGATTAGCAGCCAAAATGAAAAGTTTTCACAAGAGTAAACACATAATTGAAATATTAGACACATCTAAACACAAATCAAAACCTTCTTCAGATCTAAAAGATATTTTAGAGATTTTTCGTTCATATCATGAAACAATGAATAAAGCAAACTTAAACTTTACTAATAATAGTTCCAAAATAGAATTTCTAAAAACCAATATAAATAATAAACTTTCTAAAGAACAAAATAATAGATTAATTAATAGAAGTTAAAGAAAGAATACAAAATCTTAAAAATAATAAAGCCCCTGGTCTTGATGGCATAATAGGTGAATTATATAACATTTTTCCTGATTCCGCTTTGAAGATATTAATGAAAGCACTTGAGGAAGTTCGAATAAGTGACAAACTTTGTCCTTCTTGGAAATATTCGCTAATTTCTTCCATTCTAAAGCAAGATAAGGACTCCAAATTTGTTTCATCATATCGTCCTATTTCCCTATTAAATATAGATTATAAAATATTTACGTCTATTTTAGCAAACAGATTAAATCAAATGATGCCGTATTTAATAAACAATGATCAAACAGGTTTTATACTGAACAGAAAAGTTCAGGATAATACTAATAGACTTTTAACTTTAATAGATTTTGCAAATAAAAAAAAAGAATTATCACTCATCAGTCTAGATCTAGATAAAGCATTTGATTCTATTAACTGAACATACTTATTTATGGTATTAAAAGAATATAATTTCTCCTCAGAAATCTTAAACTTGTTAAAAAAATTATATGAAGGTTCTATAGCGTATATTAAAATTGGCGCTTTTTTATCTGGCCCACTTCAAATTCTAAAAGGCACTAGACAAGGTTGCCCTTTATCCCCACTACTATTTGCATTAGCAATAGAACCATTTGCTAATTTTATAAGAAACAATATAAACATAAAAAGTTTTGATGTTAATGAGAACTATTCTTCTAAAATTTTACTCTTTGCAGATGATATCTTATTAACTATTGGAAATATTGATTCATCTATTGATCACATTATCAGATCATTAAAACTCTTTGAGGAAATCTCAAACCTTAGATTTAACCAAAACAAAACAGAAACTATTCTCATCAATAAAAAATTGAATAACACTCTATCTAATTACAATAACTTTAACTGGACCAATGATAAATTGAAATATCTAGGGGTTCATATTCTGTCTAAATGGAAGGACACTATAAATATAAATTATAAAATTGTATTAAATAAAATCACAGAATACATTAATAGATGGAAGAAAATGTTCTTTACTATAGAAGAAAGATTATCTCTGATAAAAATGATTCTATTACCAAAAATTCTTATCTTCAAACATGTTGGCTCCTCCTTCTAGAAAACAACTTAAACACATAAACACTATATTAATTAAATTTCTATGGTATCTTCAAAAACCAAGGATTAAATATGATTGACACTATAATACTGGATTCAAGGAGGGATTGCTTTTCCAAATTTTGAGCTTTATGCTGATGCCATTATTCTTAACATAACAAGTCTGTGGTTAAGTCCAAAATACCATTCAAATTGGAAAAATTTACACAAAACAATACTATTAAGTAATTTTGACAAGTTTTTCAAAAACATATATTGTTCTGAAAATATTAAGCTATTTATAGTTATTAAAGAATTCTTCTTCAACAATGAGCAGGACAAATCACATCTTATTCCTATAATTAAATATATCTTGCAAAATTTAAAAAAAAGTAATGAATAAGAACCTTTTGAACAACAATTTGTCCATTCTAATGTTTCCAATAATCTTAACCAAGGGATGCTTTGATTCCTTTAACATGATGAAAATAAAAACTATGGAAGAAAATGGGTTATTGTTCTGGCATCAGTTTTTAGGAACTAATAATATTCATGATACTACCTACCTTTTAGCCAGGTATAATATCTACCAAAATAACTGGTTAAATATTCAAATCTTCAGAGAATTTATTTTAACGGAATTTAAAAGGCATCATTTTCCTGCTATAACAGACCTCCCCAAAAAATTATCCATCCTCTTTGACTTCACCAATATAGGCTATAATAATGGTATCTCATTGTCAAGATTTTACAACATTCTTAGATCAGATCTAATAATATTAGATAACAATTTATGGAAATATGTCAACAATTTCAACAACTCCCAAATACATATAAACGATAAAACGTTAATTCTTAGATCTGTTTACCATACCTCTTCTTCCACATATTGGAAAAATTTTACATGGAAATTCATTCATAGAAGTTTTATTACACCAAAAAAAGCCTCTAGAATAAGCAAGAAAGATTTTAATAGATGTTGGAGATGCAAGGAGCTAATAGGTGCCAACTGGACACATATGTTTTTAGAATGCAGAACAATAACCACATTTTGGATGGAGTTTAAAAATTTTATTAAAGCTTTGTGGTCGAACAGATGCGAGATCTCTGATTCTATGATACTTTTTAATGCACCAATGCCAAGGTATGTTCCACTGAATCAAATGAACCTCCTTTGGACTCTACTTGCTATAGCAAGAAAAACTATTACTAGAAATTGGAAATGTAAAAATAACCTCTCATTTAAGGAATTTATATATTTTACTAAGATTATTTGTAGTAGGGAGTTACAAACAGCTATGTTACACTCCTCAAGCATGACTCATAAACAAATTGCCTGGATAAAGCTTAAAAAACTATCAGACAAAATGTAATGTTATTGAAGATTTGGTATCTGTTTTGGACTTTGCATATAGTTTTTGTAAAAATTTGATATTACGTTGTTTTTTCTTGTTAAAAATTGTAATTATACTCTTGAAAATCAATAAAAAAATATGAGAAAAAAAAAAGCACCAGGCTGAACTGTCAAATGTCTGAAGTACTAATAAAATTACAGAATACCCAACAAGAAGACAGAACATAGACATACTTCCTATTTCAACATAGATAAAAGAGAATGAAACTATTCCAATGGGAAAAAAAATCCCCTGAACTGCTAACCTATAGAATGAAGGGGAGGAAAGACAATGAAAATAGTAGGGGTTATAATGACATAAAAATGTATAGGATCAATTGATACATTTTTCACAGGGTACTGATGAAATTCTACTTAGAACCGATATGAAAAACCACCAGAATCCTTTGTGAATAACTGAGAATTTTCAGTGAAACCCTCAAATCACCATCTCTGGATCATGCACAATATTGGCATAATACTTTACACTGGATGAAATTTCCCAAGCTATTATGGCCTTGCCATAAGGGAAAATCTTCAAACCAGACATCATCACATCAGAAGCCTATAAGATTTTAAATAGAGAGTAAGTTCACCAGCTACCAACATTGTATAAACACAGTCTGGATATGGGGTTGGGGGTGGGGGGTGGCAATCATATCAGTCTGGAATGCCAAATTTCTTCACCTTTGCAAAACAGGATAAAGATAAGGCCTAACATTACAGACTTGTCTTGCTGTTACCTGTGGAAAACAGAATAGAAGCAAAAACCTTGAGGGCCAGACTTTAGAAAAATGTTTCCCATTCTTAGTCAAGGAAAACCAAGGGGGCTTTATAAGTGGAAGACATTCCAGGACTTTTAAGGTTTTAAGGTTGTTTCACAACCGATGTAAGATCAATCAGCCTGAAGCCTCTACTTTATAGACTTTAATCAGGCATTTGACACATTACACTGGGAATTCTTACAGCAGTCTTACCAATGTTTTGTATACCAAACTTCTTCTTGAGATGGTGTAAACTTCGAACACTCACCCCTAGGAAAAAGCTCATGGCCCACAAAACTTTGGGAAGACCAGGTCTGCCTGATTTACAGAGGAATTTTATAGCCTGGCTGAAATCATACCCAGTCTGGATAATCTCATAAATTACTTTAATCACAAGTCTACATTCTGTCACATTGCAAGAACACAGAAGGAAATTATAGGATCTGGAAGGGCATGGATGAATTCCTGAAAATTGTGTGAGAATATGCTATGTATATGGGACAGAATGTGGATGAGTAACTAAGTGAAAGACTACAATACTCCCATTATATGGTAGCCCTGGATAAGATAAATATAACATGACGGGTAAATTTAATCTCACATGATAACTATGCAGTAACCACACTGGACAAATACAGGAAAGGGGCTAGGGAAATCAAAGCACCATAATGGCAGTTCATGCAGTTAGTAATATTCAGGAATGTTGACATCAGACTGGGATATATACTACAACAACAGTCACAAGTAACACTTCCCACAAACATGCTCTCATATTTTGGCAGTATTATATAATTTATTGGCTATTATAGTGATGGAATTTTTGAGGGGAGATAGTCTGCTATGGGAATCACTACTCTGAATAAATGTGCAAAAGGATGTGTGGACTCATCAATTTTTAAACACATTTATTGAATTATCACTTGTGAGATAGGCACACCTACATTTATATAAAATCAGTCAAACCATATTAAGAAGTTAATATCTACAAACATTGTATATCACATATATTGTTCTTTACTTGTTTTCTCTTAAACCTCATTCCCCCTATAAAAAATTATTCTGTATGTACTGTTCTCACAATTCTCATTTTTACTATGTAATTTACTCCTACCCTTTTCTGAAGATCCCCTTTCCTGTTTTTTTTTTTTTTTTTTCTGTTACAATATTCACTACTGCAAGCATTGTTGGCTTAGACTTTATTTACATTTTCTAGTAATTGCCTTTTAGGTAGACACCAGAATTAACTTAACAAGGCCTTATGAAGTCTAAGAAATTCTGATCCTGTATCCAAGTAAAAAAATAACTTCCTTAATTAGACTCAACTGCTCAACCAGTATTCTTGACAAAGTACTCTGTGGAGAATTTATAAGGTCTGCCAACTCATAATTCTCTGAGAACATATTCTGCCAGGTACCTCTTTCTTACCCAGTACACCTCCAACATTTGCCATCTACCTGAAGAAAAATTATTTGGCATCAGCTTGGGGTATAACATTATCTGTGCAAACACTTCCAGGCAAAAATCCTAAATCTTTTGGATTTTGATGCACACTTGGGAGCCATGCATACATTGCCCCATTTTTTATTTGTGAATTGCTTATCTAGTTTCTCTTCGCAATCTTTTCTGACCTCCTATGAATGATTCCTAATGTTATTGTGCAATATTTTATATGCCATACTAATTATCCTCTGTTAAAAACAGCTTGTGTGCTAGATTAAATTATAAACAAAAGCAGTGCCGCTCTTTCATTTAGGATTCTCCTATCCCTTTCTCATACTTTGATATCAGTTCCTGATGGGAAAGGCAATCACTAGCCTGCAATCCAATTGTCTTCTTGGTTTCTTCCCATTTTATTACCTTTCCCCTCTCTAATTATTTGCTCCCAATACCTTGCTTATTTTGCCAGCTTCCTCCAGTAACTTCCAGCTTCCTCTTGCCTGTTCACTGTATCCCTAATTGCAGCCATCCCTGTCTGCAAAATCTCCTTTTCCGTTCCTGTATTGACTTATTTCTTAGCATACTTTCTGCTTCCTCACGAATATAATATTTTATATGACTGTTGTTATTCTCCATAAGGATAGACATAAACATTTTATAACAATGGTTTAAAATTGAAGTAGGACTATATAAAGCTGGATCTGATGGTTTTTACGTATTACAGCCACACATATTTTTCCATGATGTTGGTGACTCCCTTCCTTTTAAAATACTGTTAAACAAAACTTTCCAGATCCTTATCACCTTCATCACTGCTAGCTTCAAAATGTTCACCAGAACACTATCTATACCCAGATACTTTCTTTCATATTG
Organism: Protopterus annectens; assembly: GCF_019279795.1. Lineage (NCBI taxonomy): Eukaryota > Metazoa > Chordata > Ceratodontiformes > Protopteridae > Protopterus > Protopterus annectens. The sequence continues at coordinate 1,516,655,156 of NC_056744.1, read as the reverse complement.
GTTATACATCACCACTTTTACCTCATCTCCTCCTGTCTTAAGTGTTGATTGTTGAGCCTCATCTACATCTAACCTTGGCATATTTAAGTCTTCCATAAATATTTGCATTTGTACTTTTTCTTGATTATCCATTTCTACGATTTCTACAAAACACTTTTACAAGATCTCTAGTTAATTTTCCTGTCATATGCTCCCTAAGTTTGGCAACAACCCTTTCTACTTTCTGATGCCTAAGATTTTGTTCTAAATGTTTTTGTACTCTGGAATTATTATAAAAAACAGATGCTTAACAGCAATATTTCTTAACTCCTGCATATTATCCAGGTACCCCCTTATTCACTCTTTTGCACTCTGCAGTTGTGCATCTTCTTGCTCTCTGAGATTCCTCTTATTCTGTAATTTAGCCCCTCTAAATAATTATTGTCATTTTATAACCAGATCTCTATTTCTTTTATTTCTACCTTATATTTCTACCTTATTCTTAAACTCCACTTTCATTTTATCTCACTACTTTCCATCTTCCGTAATAACTCCCAAATTATTTCCACTACCCATTCCTTAAATGCCTCTCCTTTTAACAGGTAGTTTGGGAAGCACCAATGTCTCATATTTATTTCATTACCCTACATTTATCTTAGTATTATTGGCAAAGGATCTTAAAATGTTATTGGATGTGTGTCAAAGTTTTCAAATAAGTGCACATGTTCTTATAATTTCTGTGTAGTCTAGCTCAGTTATTGTACATTGTGAAATAATCTGCAAATTCTCTCAGAGTTCCTAGTACTGAACTCAGGTCTTCCATACCAAATATTTTCATAAATTTCTTTCAAAATCTACATTTTTGTTATGTTTTCCCTTCTAGGCCCACATATACATTCTCATTGTTGCAAATCAAATTCCAGTCATCATCTATACATAATATTCCCTGCTGAAAGCTAATTATTTCATCCAAAGGTTTTAAGCTCTGTAATAGAAGTTTTAGATGGAATGTAAATACATGGCAGCACAATCCTCATCCATTGATAATAACCCTTTACTACCACAAATCTGATATTATTATCTTTTTCCCCTCTTCTATCACTATTGGAGCTCCTCTAGCAATTAATATAAGTACTCCTCTTTTCCTTTGTCCCAGGTATTCTGCTGAATAACCATTCTGAATTTTTTTCTTTGTCAAATTAACAAACTCATTACTTTCCAATTGTGTCATTTGTTCCATTGCTATTGGCAATCTCAATTTCTCAACATAATTAAATATTATTTCCTTTTTGTCTATATCTGTCATACCATTTGTATTCTAAGATAATATGGAAAGTGTCACTATTACGGCAATATGTTATTTTTCCCACCTAATATATATGTCAGCTTTTTTATATGTCTATGTCCTGCTTTTGGGACACATGTACCTACTAATGTTTGGCAGGTTAATCCTTTATACATGTTTTTCTTATCATCAATATTGAAATCTATGTCATATTCTATAAGACATTTTGTTTTAATAAAAACTTTCATACAAAAAAAAAACACATCCGCAGAATATCCGTATAACCTGTTAACTTAACGCAAACACACATAACTATGTACATCTTCAAATAATGAAGTTTAACACTCATAATATGAGCATTTGTCCAAAATTGACAGCTGCACACACACAGGTATTATCTGCTTGTCTCTGTGAGAACATAAGAGAAAAAATGTTGTTCTTTGCTTCAGCCTGAAACATTTATTGTTAAAGGAAAACTTTTCATTATATTCAGTGTTCTCATATTTATTTGTTTCCACTTAAAAATGTGTTATTAGATTAACAAAGGGTCTTAATCCAGACATTCACTTATGCAAAAAGTAAAAGAGAGCATATCAGCTCTGTAAATATTGGGATCTGTGTGCTTTTGTACACCACCGCAACAACCCAAGATTACAGTCTGTTGACATAAACACACTTTTGTCAAGCTTTTTTTTTTTCTTGAAACAATACTAATAGCCACGAATCACCAAACTTGCTATAAGCACTCAAAAATGTAGAATCAAAGTGTGCAAAAACACAACTTTATTTTTAGCCCTTTCATCAGAATATAACAAAGACTTCTTCAGAATGATAAAATCAATGACTACGTAAGTCTTAAATACTCACATTCAATCAGTCATGTGATAAAATAATCCAGTAAAAACCCAACTGATACATTTAAAAACACACAAGATGAACTTCTGTTAAAGACATAAAACAAGAGATAATATATGTTAAAACTACTACATATTAAATAACAGCAAAGAAGTTGAAACCAAGATTCATTGTATCTAACTATACCAAAGTGATAAAAATAACTATACCCTGTATGAGCGCAGTTTTAAAAAACTAACTAAAGAGATACCATCATTTAACCCAGGTGCACATAGGGCATTCAACCTAATCTGCCAACATAGCTCTTTAAAATCTAACAAGTCTTCCCAAAGTCCTCACATGGCATGGAATTGCTTGATATTTTAATGAAGCATAATCATAGCAACATAGGAAGTTTGCAGAAAGAGTTGTCTGACTTAGACAAAACTATATGCAATGACTTATTTTTGAACACAATCTAAGTATAAGAATGTGTTTGATAACGCTGATAAAATTACTGGGGATATACAAAACCATAAGGAGAAAAAGTTATTAAGGGACATTAATGCATATGCATCTGGTTTGGCGTATCCCATACCAGCACAGGCTTCAGTTAACCCAGGTCCTGATCGCAACAACACGAACGAGCAGGAAGTCACTACTAATGCGTCACATGATTAACAAGCCCCTTTAAGGCAGGGCATTCCAAGGAGATCTTCGAGAATATGGAATCAAGTGCAGCAAGCAGACTACAGGCCACCACGCTATTGACAAGGGTGGGGGGTATCAGAACCAGCAGCCCTTCTACAACAGACAACAGCAGTATTGGAAATAACTAGTACAGACTTCTTTAGTTCATTAGATATTCATGATGATTCCCGAGGTCTGCAAGCTGAAACCCTTAATGCATTAGTTGTGTTTTCAGAAGAGCATAATGGTGCACACAATTTTCAGTGTGAGCATGTTATGGAAATTACCAACTCTAAAGGTGACTTTACTGTTTTTAATTTTACTGCGCATCTGTTTGATGAGAAAACTGCAAATTTGTTATGTAAGGGCCTACATTTTGTGCCTGCAAGATACTCTGACTTAGTAGAAGTTATTTTAGATTTAAAAATGTTTGTCAGAAACCTAAATTTTTGCTTAATGTTTATTAACAATGTGACTAATGATGGCAACTGTTTTTTACATAAAAAAGCCTTTTCAATCCTCCCTTGATACATTGTTTGACAGTATTTGAGAAATTGTGTGATTTTGATTTTCAAGCAATGTCAGTTGGTAAAGAAAACATGACACACAATTGATCTCATACTGAAAGTAATTTGTTAAATAAACTGATTAAAAACACCTCCATTCGTATTATGAAGCCAGATAAGGGAGGGGGTGTGGTACTAATGTCTAAAGTTGACTATACTAACAGAATTAATACATTGCTGTTAGAAGACAGTACATATGAAGAAGTTTCTAAAAGGTTTATGAATGTTTCATATCAAAGAATTGATATGGCTTTACAAGATTTGTATGACCAAGAATTAATAGATGGTAGTTTGCTAGATTTTCTAGTAGGTATATTCCCTAGGACACCGTGTATCTTTGGCTTTCCAAAGATACACAAAGGCAAACTGGACCCTCTGATGAGGTCCTTTGCTAGTGTCAATGGTTCAAAAACAGAATTTATAGGAAACTACTTGGATCATACACTTAAAGATGTACTGAAAAAAGAAGAGCACATATGCATAGATTCTTGGCATTTTTTGAAAAAAATTAAACAAATCACTTTATGATAAGAATGTTTATTTTTTGACTGTTGCTGTAGTTAATCTATATGGTTCCATTCCACATAATATTGGTATTGAGTGGTTTGAAAAATTATTGCATGGTAGTTTATTGTTCACTAACAACCAGGTACTTATGTTGGTTTCTCTAATGGACATTATGTTAAAAAAAAAAAAAATATTTTTTTTGAAGGTCAGTACTTTCATCAAAAAATGAATGTGGCAATGGGGCAATATGTGCCCCCATTTTTGCAAAAATTGTCAGGTTAATGTGGGAGAGCAAATATTTATTTAATTCTTTCTTTGCTGATAAATGGTTTCTTTATTTGCGTTATATAGATGATTTGTTTTTCCTATGGCTAGGTGACGAGTCAGTAATTTATGACTTTATTAATTACATCAATAACACTGCAGAGTTTCTGAAATTTACTCATACATTTTACAGGGACAGTATTAATTATTTAGATGTCACTATCAGAAAGGAGAATAACTGTTTTGTAAGTAATTTGTTTAGAAAACCAGCTTATAGTAACAGCTTACTGCATTATAATATCAGTCATCCCTTGCATGTAAAGAAGAACTTGGTGAAAGGGCAGTTTATTAGATTAGCCCACATGGTTACAAAAGAGATAGATTTTTTGGCTCAATGTCATTTACTTTTGGATATGTTTTCATCTCAAGACTATCCTTTAGAACTTTTGGACAATTTTTTTTAATGAAATAAGTACTAAAAGGGAACAAGGTATGATAGTACCAATTTTGAATTATGGTAATAAAATTATTTCAGTAGACAGTCACCACGAACAAGAAAAATTAACAGTCCACAAAGATTATATTTGCTCTTTCATTAAGAGGTTTAGTGTAGATCATCAATTTTTATCTTACATCTTAAACAAGAATTGGCACATCTTTCAGGGTTTTGACGGAATTATGGAAAATTAGGTTCTAAACCTAGTATTGTTTTTAGAAAAGGGTATATGTTCAAACAACTGTTAGAAAAGAAAGGACAATATACTAACAAAGAAAAAGCTATAGGAATGAAAAAATGTGGATTTTGTTCTCAATGTTCACTAATTAAATTGGTAAATAAGATTAAAATAAATATTTTTTACATCAAAATAGCAGGAAAATGTACTTGTGACACTGTGGGGGTTGTTTATGCAGCTTTATGTGAGGCTTGTTCTGTTTTTTATATTGGCAAGACCAAGAGAAAACTCAAAGAATGGATGTATGAGCATGCTAGAGACATCAAAAATAAAAACAAAACAGTGCACTATACAGACATATTGAGAATAACTCTTCACATTGTTTCAAATTTGTTGTCATTGAAAAAGTCCTACAGGACCCCAGAGGAGGACCGTGGGAAAACTTGTTAGATTTTAAAGAGCTATGTTGGCAGATTAGGTTGAAAGCCCTATGTGCACCTGGGTTAAATGATGGTATCTCTTTAGTTAGTTTTTTTAAAAACTGCGCTCATACAGGGTGTAGATATTTTTATCACTTTAGTATAGTTAGACACAATGAATGTTGGTTTCAACTTTCTTTGCTGTTATTTAATATATAGTGGTTATAACATACATTATCTCTTGTTTTATGTCTTTAAGAGAAGTTCATCTTGTGTGTTTTTAAATGTATCAGTTGGGTTTTTACTGGATAATTTTATCACATGACTGATTGAATGTGAGTATTTAAGACTTATGTAGTCATTGATTTTACCATTCTGAAGAAGTCTTTGTTATATTCTGATGAAAGCGCTAAAAATAAAGTCGTGTTTTTGCACACTGAGTCTACATTTTTTGAGTGCTTATAGCAAGTTTGGTGATTTGTGGCTGTTATCAGCATTGTTTCAAATCTTCATTCAGGTTACTGGTTTGTCAAGCTTTTTTTCTTTTTTTTGCACTGTAATGCCTACACTTCTTAATTGCAAAAAAAAAAAAAAAAAAAAAAAAAAAAAGAATAAAGAAAGAGAAGGAAAAGAAAAATCCATCTGTTTTCTTCAGTAACTTTGTCACATAGAAGAACAACTAAAATACTTTAAAAGTAAACCTGAAATTTATATTGTGAAAAGTTTAATAGAAATACTGTTAAGAACAGAAATCATTTTACTTACAGTAACCTTTTCTCTTTTTTCTTCCTGCCCCAAGTGTCCTTCTAAAGATTAAAGACATAAAGTGAGGCTAATGCTTTTCAGTTCCCCACAAGCTTAACAAAGTGAACAAAAGTCCACTCTTTTCACTTTTTCATACAGACACATTTCATAAATGTGATTGATGCTTGGCAGTCTCACATTTATTCAATAATTTCTGTTTAATGGCCTTCCTCATCCTCATTTCCAACTCCCAACTCCAGATTCTGGGTTCATTTCCAAGGTGCACCCAATTCTTCTCTTCAACTCCTCTACTATTCTCTGTCTTTCAAGCATTTGCCTTTGGAACAGTGGGAAAGGTTTCACTGGAAATGTTTCTCCATGTGCTTTATTATCAGAATAAAGAGAAACAGTCCCCTTCTTATGGATCACTTTTTTGAAAAGACTTTTGCATTACCTTCTTTCCCTGTCTTGCATCAAGAATGACTTTGATATTCTAGAAATAAAATATTGTGAAGACCTGCCTCTCAACATTACCTAGTTACTGGAATTAATTTGTTTCTTTTCTGCCTGGGGTACAGTGAGTAATCATTTTCGACAAACTTTGTACTGTCTCCAACTTTTAATATTTCCCCTTTGCCACAGTTTTGTTAGAATCAACTCTTTCTGATGGTAGGTTTGCATCTTTACTAATACAGGTCTTGGCTGCTTTCTCATGGCCAGATTTGGAGCATAAACACTGTTGCTCCTTTTAATTAATAGTTCCTGTTGTGGAATACCAGTCAAGTTACTTATTTTTGCCTTCATAACTATAATATACTCCATTCCTTCTAGTTTCTCTGGTACAGCAAAAAATCACAAATTTGCCCTTCATGATCTGGCCTCTAATTCTACCATTTTTTTTAAACTTTACTTCTTGAGCAGTCTTATACTCAGCCAGTCATTTCTTCATTTTGGCCTCTGATTTTTGGAGTTTATCAGTTCATTTGAATATCTGCTTAAAGCATCATCAGTTTTTTCCATCTTTTTGTTGTTTCAGTTAATATACTGATTCAGTGTTTCATTTATTTTAATCAGATTTGAACAAATTTGACTTATTTTTTCCTCTAGATTGTTGGAAGTGATCTTTTGCACCAAAGCTGAAGCTTGAAATGCTTTTTGCTGATCAGCTGCGGGATTCTTCTCAGTTACTGCTTTCTGTTCACCTTTTCTAGTTGAGATTTTTAGGCTCTCTTAGTTTCTTATTTGCTGGCATCCAGGCAGTGTACTTTCTAGTCAGTAACTAAACTTACTAAAACTTGTAATCCACAAAATGAAGCAGCTTTTCAGGCAAGACAAATAATTTGCTAAAAGTGACAGAGTTCCTGATGCATGTATTTTGTTTCTTTTTTCACACTGGGAGAGCTGAAACTAAGCTGTGGATCAGTGTGCAGCTATCTTGTAAAGCTTGAGTTGATTAACTGTTGATAGTAGTAAGTCATCAATAAAATATTCCTCTTTTGTGGACAGAGTTTACAAAAATCAGTTTTTGCCACTTTACCCTCATGAAACTGGAACATGGAGGAGTAGAGGAGAGAAACTGCTGGTACTGTTAATGCTGAATACCTTCATTTAATCTGCACATGTCAAGTAAACAAAGCAGTTTGGAGAAAGACTCATGCTTAGGCCAGTGGGATATTAAGGAAAGATATTCCTCAGTTAAGACACCAAAAAGTCTAGATATTAAGGCTGAACACTTCGAAGACCCTATTGTCATCTTGAGAAAGGAAATGGTTTCTACAGCTACAGCTACAATTGTTAATCACTGAATATCTTTCGGCACTGAAAAAAGGCATTTCCATGGATATTGGAGCAGATTTATCTTGTTACAGTAATAGACTTTGCCTGAGTTTGCTAGATGAACATTGATGTATAGTTTTATATGCTTGAGATCGCTTACACTAGACTGATTGATAATGATACTCGGAATTACTTATGGGTTAATCTTTACTGAATGTTCTGTAAGTTTCTAGTTCTCTTACTAGGCTATACATGTTTTTCTTTGGACTGTTATGTGGCTGTAATACAATGGTTAGCAATGAGGAGCAACAGAGGCACAGGGAACTAATCTAAGGGAGCAGCAAAAGTCAACACATTCCGGCTAGGCTTATAAATGCCTTCGGGCAGATAGCCTAGTACCTACCTATGAACCTATGAACCTAATGAAGTATATATTTATTTAAAAAACACACACACATAGATAGATTAGATAGATAGATAGATAGATAGATAGATAGATAGATAGATAGATAGATAGATAGATGGATCCCTATCAGATAAATTAATTTCTGAAAACTCGAAAATCTTATAGTTGAGACCATATGATCAAATTTTCGGAAACTCGAACATTAAAAAAATAAAGCTAACTTTTTCACTTTTTTTCCAGGGGGCAAATCCCTCTGCAGCCCCCACACCTCCTGCTAATTATACATGCCAACTCTGAGATCACACTTCAGTGAGAAATCGGTAAATTTCCCAATCCAAACTGTACCACGATCACTGTAGTATGATATTGGAGTTGTTTTACAGTTGTGGCAGAGTTCTGTACTCCTGTGAGAGTTTGGCAATCATTTATTACTACATTTTTCCATAAATAGTGTTACTGGTAAATTTCTGCATAGTCTGGAGCCTTAAACTTTAGTAGAGTCAATAGTGAGAAAATTGTCTCTGCTCCAGTTTGTGCTTCAGTGCTTTTATATTTTGCTTATCTTTTATCTGCTTAAATTTACATTCTGTTTCTGCCCCATCCCCCACTAACACATAAAGCTAAAGCTTCTGGAAGCATTTCATTGTTGCCTTTATTTGTTTGCCTCTCTAGCTAGCCTGATTGGTTTCCTCCAACTCTCCCATCCTTATTGCCAGTGTTGTTTTATAATAAGGTTATGTCTGTGGCTTCCTTCCCTTATGATAATCTGATTTCCAAAGTTCCCTCCCTCTCTTCCTTCATTCCTATAAACTGCTGTATAATCTGTTTATGTACTCTTCGCAACCAAGTTTTCCATAAATTAATGAAACTGAGTGCCCATCTAGAAAAGCAGTATTGCTCTTAAGTAAACCTCCTTTACTACATATTGTCCCTTGCTTATTTTCAAGGAGCTCAGCAAAGCTTGGAGTCCTAGCCTGCATTCCAGAAGTATTTTAACTTGTATCCTGTGCCATCTAGGGAAATTTAAGTGCCTTTGATTACTAAATCACACGTTATTTTTCAGTGTTCACTACTGTTTCCTCCTTTTATGTTCTCATTTTACTGATTTTTTGAAAAAAAGTTATTCCTTGCACTTTTGCTGTTGTAAGACTGTCTTGAAACTGCCTTCAGCAAGGGATTACCAGCTAGTTGTTTAAGTGGTTTGTGGTAGCATTGTGGGTGTCTTATAATGTGTTTTTACATTAGAAGGACTAGATTTATTCATCTTTGACAGGAAATACTTGCCTGATCTATCTCACTTGGGAAATATAGAGAAGAACTCGTAGTGTAGTCATTTTATTTAGCAGAGAGCTCATTAGTTGATTTTCCATTTTTTTTTCTGCACTGCTATAAATTTTGTGCATTTGTGTGAGATAGCAGTACCCTGTACAGTAGCAAGCACCTAGAAAGAACAGTTCATATAAATGTACTCTGTAAAGCAGCAATATTGGACAAATACCTTGCACACCAATAAGCTTAGATCAACTAGTTGGGAGTCAAGTGGTATGTAAACATTAAAGAATTTAAAACTGTTTAGCATAAACCGTCCCGATAAAGCCCCCTTAATAACTTTGTAACACCAATACCCCACCTCCTTGTAGCTCACAAATCAAAGGACTGGACAGTATGGATATGCAATTTCCAAACTTCTCTGTAGCCAGCTTGGTGGATATGGACATCTTGAGACAATGTAGCCATCGTCTCATGTTTACTGACCAACATTTAACTATTAAAGAAGCAAACCCAGTATGTGAGAGATGTACTTACACAATGATAATGGAGGCCAAATTCTAGCATACAAGTGCATATCAGGTTATCAAAACCTTGTACACATCATCCATCTCGCATAGTGCACAACACACATATAGACTAACATAAGCTGTCATATAAAAGCAATCTTCCTAAATAACAAAGATTACCTAGATCACCTATTGTCAAAGTTATGCCTCAGCAAGCCCAAAGGTACTCAGAAAAAACAACACCTAACACCACAAATACTGTTACTCTCAGTGGAGCCCCAAACACTAACCCCTTAAGGTAGGCAAACACACTTTCCAGGACTCTTGCCATAGGAGATACCATTGTAAGATATACTGATACCCCTCTATCCAGGCTGAATAAGGCGAAGATAACTGTTAGTTGCTTATCTGGAACCAGAATCTAATAAATCACACCTGCACTCAAGTCATTACGCCACAAGTACCAGTATCATTCCATCATAGTCCATGTAGGTGTAAATGACCTGAGAAGTACCTCTCTGGGATACATGAAGAAAGATATGGTGGAGTTTTCAGACTATATGTCTCAGGTTGGTATGAGGTTAGCACTGAGCGGCATATTACTATCACCAAGATGCAATAATATGAGCAAAAAAAATATTGATTGATTTCAAGAACTGGCTGTCTTTCTAATGTCATTCTAAGGAGATCCAATATCTGTTAGCTTGGGGGGACATGGTTAACAGACCTTACTGCTTTGCCAAGAATAGTCTGGCTCTCTCCACTCTAGGCTCTCAAATACTGGCTAAAACGTTATCCACACCCATAGTGCCTTTTTTAAGCAATACAAAATTGACAACCTACTGACATAGCAAAATCAACTCAACTGAAATTCAAGTTGTTACTGCTCAATGTCAGAGTATAAACAAAAAAAACTACACTCATTCAAAGCCCTTCTCACACTTGAGAATATAGACATCTGTGCAGCTACAGAGATATTGTTTAAAATTGCAGATAGTACCCCAACAGTAAAAGGTTTCACTGTCTTCCACACTTTTAGACCAGTAGCTGCACAGAAAAGATCTAAAGGAAATCTCTCAATAAGCATGAATAGTAAGCATACCTCTATGGTGGTCAAACAGGATGAAGTACTAGAGTTCTTCCATATACAGATCACCTGAGTCAAATTTTGTACCATATTCTAGCCAGCTATTGGCCAGCCTCCATGTCCCAAGAAGCTCACAATGCATACTTGGACCTACTGGCCACTTACCATCCAACCCAACACCCTACTCATGATAGACTTTAATTACCCTTTTATAGACTAGGAATCCTACACAGCTTCAAATCTACAGGCACATAGAGTTTTGGACTTTGTAAAATCAAACACCCTTGACCAAATAGTGAATACAGCTACTAGAGGCTCCAACATATAGGACCTCGTGCTTACAAATGTGGGAGAATACTTCAACCCCCAATGTCTCATCCTCCCTGGTAAGGTCTAACCACAAAGCTGTCTCTTTCAAAATCAAAATCAGCTCTATAATTCCATTAAACCAGTAACAGGCAGGAACAATTCCAAGGCAAATTCTTTTTTATTAAGTGATGGATTGTCAAAATCCAATGCCTCTCCAGCCCCAGAAAACACAGCATCCTATACTGACTTGATCTCAGAATCCCTGTACAACCATGTCAATGGATGCATAGAGGCTGCTGTACCTAAAAGAAGTAAGCTATAACTAGCCCTAAAAACAAACTACCCTGGTGGCATTCCAAATTACACAGGATATACAACAAAAGGAAAAACAATGTGACAAAAATCAAGAAGGGTAATTCCCATAAAAAATAGAAACTCTCTCATCAAAGTAAATAGGCATCTGGGGGGCAACTTTGAGGTTAACATAGCTTCCCAGGTAAAAAAAATAATCATACAACCTTCTGCAGCTATGTCAGAAACCTCAAGGACAGCACACAGTAATGTGCTGAAGTGATGGTTAATGGTGCCAAATTCCTATACCTGGCAAAATAACCAACCTGATAGTGGACAAATTCAGTTTTAAATCCTCCCACCCCCATTCAACCATCTCAAAAATACCCTCAAACATAACCCTTCCAGCTAAAACTAGGACACGTACTGGCTGCACTCACTAAAGCCAAGAACATGGCCTCAATGGCCCCAATAACATCCTAAGATGCCTCCTGAATAGTCTAAAATATGACTCACTAGGACTCTGGAGTCATTATTTAACTACAGTTGCAAAATAGGTTTTGTGCCAAGTGAATGGAGGACTGCAATGTTCATCCAACTTCATAAAAAGGGCCATGACAGATCCTGGAAACTGCACACCCTTAAGTCTGACTAGGCTTATTTCAAAACCATGGGAAGAATTGTCATGGAAATTATCAACAAGGACAAAGGAAACTTCCAGACACTGGATCCATCCCAGTTTCCTTTGCAGATGAAAGTTGTGCTTACTGAATCTGACAAAGATCTTTGAAAAGGCCACTAAGGCAATGGACAAGGGAAACATGGTGCATACTGCCTACCTAGATCTGGCTAAAGCATTTGATACAATAACCCACTCAGGCATTGTAAACCAACTTATAGAACTATTTATAAACCCCTATATAACATGATGGATAGCTAGCTAGTTCACTGATAGGACACAGGAGGTTAGAGTCAGTGAGGCTGCCTCCACGAAGGGGCCAGTTATGAGTGGAGTCCCCCAGAGCTTTGTGATGGGCCCAATCCTCTTTGGCATCTATATCTCAGATGTCAAAGCCAAATTCAAAGATCTTTGGCTAACCAACTTCACAATGATTGCAAACTGGGAGTAGTCACTGAATTTCCCCCACAATGAGAGCACCATTCAGGAATGACTAATAAAGCAAACATTTGGTGCCAAAGCCATGGCTTAAAACAAGATACAAAGAAATGTATTAGAGTGCCATCTGGTAAGTCTACCACCCCGGGTGAGTACATCATCAGTAAAACACCCTTAAACAGTGATTTCACTATTCAAGGATCTGGGAACTTATGTAGATAGTAACCTAGCCTTTGACCAGCATGTCTACAAGGCAGTAAGAAAATCCTTCTGTGTTGCTCAGATTATAAGCAAGGGCATGTCATCCAGGTTCAGAGAGGTCATCATACCACTACACTCATCCTTCATCAGACCCATCATAGAATATAATGCCCCTTCGGTATGTATCTGACCAGGCACATGTAAAACTGGAATGTCCACAAAGCTTCCTTACAGGAAGAACACAGAGAGTAAACACGATATCCTACACATGTCACCTCAAAGCCCTGCCTCCTTACTTGGTATCATTCAAATTTCTGAGAGGTGATCTTTGTCTGGTATACAAGGTACCCTGGACCCTGTTTTGATTAACCTTTTGCACATCCACAAAATAAACAGCATCAGAACTACTAGATTAAAAGATCTAAGTTTTGCTTGTGACATAAATAGGACATATTGGAGAAAAAGATCGTTTTCTCAGATAATTCTAGTTCTCTGGAACAGGCTCCCCATCCATGTGGAGCAGAGTTCCTCTCTATCCTTTTTAAGGGCAACTTGGTCCAATGGATGGGTAATCAGTAATTTACCCCAGTCTGGCTTCTATGTCTCTGATGAACAGAGGTAGTCAGTAAATCACCACCTATATAAATCAAATTTGTGGGTCATATTTGGGTTGCATGGCTAGGCTTATAAGGGCCCTAGTGGTCATTAGCCTAGTATACACTTATGAACTTACAGCAAGGCTTGTGTACAAGACCTATTATATTGCCTTAAGTTTCCCACTTGTTTAGGTGAAAAGCTTATGCAAAGTTTATGACAGAGAGAGAGAGAGAGAGAGAGAAACATCTGTTATTTTGCCGTTATTGATTTAATATAGAAGTTGCCAGGGGAAGATCCAAGGGAAAACAGGTATACTATGAATATTGGCTACTACCAAGAAAAAGAGTGATAAAGAAAGAGAGAGAGAGACAGAGGCGAACTGTTTGGAACCTGTTTTATATTGCTTCTGAGAAAGAGCTTTCAGATGTGATGCTCGCAGAGGAACTGTTTTGTGTGATGCTTACAATGAATTTTTTCCATTATTGTGTTTTCCAGAGAATGTAAACCATTTCCCCCTCTATTATTATCTATTATCAAGAAAGCAAACTGGTCAACCTATTTAGTAACCAGTGCAATTGCTAGAATGCATGACATGGAGAACAGTAACCTGTTGTGTTGTCTGCACTGACTTTCATGGTGCAAAGAGAGGTCTTATTTGTTCTGAATGTAAACGTCCCTTGTGTGATGGACTAAAACTGCTTTGTTATGTTACCAAAAAGAAAATAATTGTTTAACTATGTAAAAGAACTGCAGGTAGGGTAGAGATGTGTACTGCTACTGCTGCTCTCAGAAACTCTTATTTTGTTTTCTACCTGTCACTGTTCAAAGCAGTGCTGCTTTTGAACCTGAACAGGTATTCTCTGCATTCAGTCTTCTACATCTAATCGATGCAGTGGTCAACTGAAGCTGCATAGATTTGTCAAGCAATTCCACCTGCCGCTCCTTGTCAGTATTAATTACTCTAAAAATAGTTATCTGATTTATTTCAAATAAGGATTTAGAGGCATATTCAGTTTTATTTGAAAGGACTGATAGAAAGGGTGGGTCACCATCTTGGGCACATATTCTAGCTGCTTGCCTTACAGGAAATGCCCTCAGGGCATGTATGCAGATTGAAAAGATCATGAAAAGATTAAAAAATCCTGCTAGTGAGGGTGAGGTGATGGCTGAAGTAGAGGCACATACATTTCATGAATAAGTCTTTTGACATCAAGAACCATGAGGGCTCTGTTGTTTGAAATGAAAATCATTGCAATATATTGGGTAGATCCAAAGGGGAGGAATAGCAAAGAAGAATGTTAGAAATGTTGTTTATAGATAGATTTTTAGAGAGCACTTGCTAATAAATACTATTCAGTGTTGAGTGTGATAAGTCTCCCTCCCCCCAGAATATTGATGAATTTTTAACCCTGGTACAAAGGGTATTATGGAATGAAAACATATTCAAGAAAACCACCACTAGGGGGCGTGGCCAAGGATGAACACAGGATAGCAGCAGATTTCTTCAGCTCCACCAACATAACTACATTAACAGGAAATTATTACTTCAAAATTCAACTAATGGAATAATTTTCTTTCTAAAAACGTTTGGAATATCAGTACCTTGAATAATATCTAAAAAAGAAAGAAAATTTAACTAATTTTCCTGTCAGAAATCTTTTTGGAAATTTCTCTCTCGTCACTTCTGTTCAGAATGAGTTCCAGCAAGGCTAACAGTCAGGATTCCAGCATTAAGAAAGAGCTTCAGACATTATTATCAACTATACAGCAACTAACAACTAAAATGGACAGACTGGATGTTAAAATTGATAATTTTATTGAGAAAACCACAAAACAAATGGATGTGCTACACCAAGATCTACAACATCAGAAAGCTCAGATAACAGGTATAGAAGAGACACTTAATGATATGGACAACAGAATTAAGGAAGAAGAAATAAACACTGAATTCTTATTGAAACAAAACACGCACCTTCAATCCAAACTAGATGACTTGGAAAACAGTTCCAGACGCAACAATATAAGGATTTTTGGACTGCCAGAAAATATAGAAGGTAATAACATTACATCTTTTTTAAATACTTGGCTTCCCAAAACTTTAGATCTGTCAGAGGCATTTTCTTTTGGCATTGAAAGAGCTCATAGGTCTTTATCCATTTCTAATACAAATAAAAAGTATCCTAGATCAGTTATTGTAAGATTTTTATCATCTTATGACAAGGAAATGGTACTAAAATCTGCATGGGCTAAATCACCTATAAAAATTAATGAAGCAACTGTGCGCTTTCCGCTTTGACAATGACTATTCTGCTTTGGTAATATCAAAAATAAAGGTCTTTTTACCATTAATAAGAGAGCTTAAGAAAGCACAGTTCAAAACTCATCGTTTATTTCCTTCCAAACTAAAAATCTTTTTACCTGATGGCCCTAGAATTTTTGAAGACTTGGACTCTGCTTTGTTGTATATTAAAAAAAATAAAATATTAGATAAAATAGAGGATATGGAATGGGCAAGTCCTTCGTTAAAGAGAATGGCAACAGGAACTTCTTGGAAGACATCAGAGAAACAAAAAAGACTAAAAAACAAATGATATGTGTTATATTTCTCTGAATTCTTTAATTACAGTTTCTGCATTTACAAGAAAACCACATATATCTTAATGATTTGTACAAAGTTATTTTAATGTGCAAGAACTGAAGTGTGTTTTATGAATAATCAAACTTTCATGAGGAACAAATAACCTGATATAAATCAACTTGTTTCTCTTTTGTGACAAAGAGACCTAAGGTTAGTAATATGATATATTTCCTTTCTTTTCTTATTTTAAATAATAGCACTCTCTTTAAACTAACATAAAGAGGAGGGAGAGGGAGGGGGGGCAGGGAAGGGGGAAAGATGAAAAGAAGGAAAAAAAGGGGAAAAATAATCTATTATCTTTTTAAAATTATTTATGCTGTTTAAGTATTACTGCTATATATTATACTATGACTAAATTGCTTAAATACATTATATTAAATAATATGTCATGATATAACTGCAGTTAACTAGAACTAAAGCAGTTGTAAGTAATATGTCTCAGGTTTTACTTTATTAAAACAAACAGCAAGTAAATATCTATGTATATACTTTTTTTTTTTTTTTTCTCTCTCTCTCTCTTACAAAGTAACAAGGTTCTGATAATACTGATATGTGTTTGTAACATACTCTGAATGAGAAAATGAAATGGGACACATAAATATTGGTAATGTCTATGTTAAATAATTGAAGGCTTGGTTTCACTGCCATAGAGACTGCAGTGACTTGTGAAGTGCTTCGAGAAGGTTTTACACTGTATAAATCCATTTGCATTCAAAATGAATGTTTGTCACTTACTTTTATTAAAATTCCCGCCAGAATGTTATAAGAGACAATTTAAGTTATAGGTATCCTCGTGAATAGTGTCCTCGAGTCATTTTTAAAGCTTCAACATCCAGAAAACACGCAGAGAAGCTGAAAGCAGCCATTTTGAACTTTGACCCCTGATTTCACACAGACTCATCGCAAATTCAAGAAGTAAACTGTTTCAGGAAGTAGAACTGCTGTAAATGCGGTATTGTGATGAAAAACTAACTTTATGACAACAAAATGTGAGTTTTTCTTTATAATAATTTACTTATTTAAGATGTAACTTATAAAATGTAAAAGTTATAATGATTTTAAATGGCATAATATGCCATAGTAAACAAATGAGATAATTTAGAATGCATAGAAACTAAAACTCATGCATATATGATTTTGAAAGCTTATATAATTGCTGCACTTTAATGTATATGGATACTTATAATTTAAGGATATACAATATTATAATGCATTTATTATAGCAAACATAAACAAGTATGTGCATTATTATGATTCTATTACAGAAGAAAATGTCACGTGATACATTTTAAAGCTGCAGTGCAGATATATAAGATATAGCTGGCTTTCATCACAATGTTTTATGCCTAACTAGGGATCAGTATTGCTTTGTAGTATGTTCTTTTCACTTATATACTGAGAATAATCATTTTTATTTAAATGATGAGAATAAGTAAGAGAAGGAAGCTTCTTGTACAAGTAGTTTAAAGTTTTAAAGCTACTAAGAGTACTATTATGGCAGAAAATGGGAATACTCTAATGTAAGTAATGTCTGTGTCATAATAGTCTGAGATAACAAATGTTATTGAATTCAAATGAGCATAAACATATAATAAGAACCTAACATTACAAATTTTATTCAACTGCCAAATGGGTATCCTCTCTCTCTTTTTTTTTCCCTCTTTCCCTCTCTTCTCTGCTCCCACTTTCAAGATTGTTAGAATGCTATTATGATAATGAATTCATTATATAGAATAGATGTATATAGCACTATTAAGTTGATTATAAAAGTTTTATATGATTATACGAAGCTGTTATATAAATTGCTTAAGTCTTGTTATAATAGATAATCAAAATAAATGAGGTTAACTTTAGTTAATAATAGTTAATATTTAATTAATTTGGTGGCAGCTGGAGTACTGCTGCTTAGGACTGGGGGATAACTTGAGTGGTATTTGCTACTCGAAGATGGAGTTTTTAACTCCAGGCTGGATGCATTGTTTAATCCAAACAATATTTTCACCTGATTATTGTTATGTGTATATAGTTTTGACATCCACATCACATTATATAAACTCATTGTCACTACAAATAAAAGTTAAAATTTCACAAAATTCTATAGGATTTTCACTAAATACAGCTATAATTAATAGAACACCTAAAGGAGGAGACATAATAATACTTATTTTAGTAAATGCTATTCTGATTATAAGTTTTATATGTCTATAAAAGTTAAATGGTAACTTTAAAAGGAATTTCTTTAAACATTAATGGATTGAATAACCCATGTAAAAGGGCAAGTTTAATAAGATATATTAATCTGCATAAAGCCAACTTAATATTCCTTCAGGAAACACATCTCCTGAAAAAAGATATAGATAAATTAGCCACTAATAAATATACAGTCTTGGTTAGTTCAGAACACACACAGAAAAAAAGAGGAGTGGCTATCTTATGGAACAAAAATATGCCCATACCTAAAACTATTAAGTCATATAAAGATGACAAAGGAATGTTCTGCATGGTTACAATACAGATTAATGGGAAATATATACATTGATTAATGTATACTGGATACCAGGAATTGGCACTAATACAGTGAAACACCATTTCAGTAAGATTATATCATTTTCTAAAGGAGATATTATTTTAGCAGGAGATTTTAACTGTATCCTACATGAAAAAGATACTACTACTATAGGGAAAAGGAAAATTTCATCCAATGCAAAACATTTAAAGGATTTCATTAATTTATATCATTTGAATGATATTAATAATCAGACAGATTCTAAATCATTACCATACACTTTTGTTTCTAATAGACATAAAACTTATTCAAGAATAGATAGAGTCTTTATTTCTAACCAACTGGTAACAGACCAAATTAATTCTAAGATCATTTCATGCCCTATATCAGATCATAATTCAATTGTCTTCGAATTTATGGTAAATATTACTTATAATGTTCAGATCAAAAGAATACCAGCATACCTAACTCAACTAAAAGACTATAAAGATTATATGCTTACAGAGGTGCAACATTTCTTAGACTTAAACACTACACCTGATGTCTCCATTATTTACATTTGGGATGCTCTAAAATCTTATTTATATGGACAAAGTATCAGATGGTATAATAATAAAAGGAAATCTTGGGACAAGGAATTAATAGACATTCAAAACAAATTAGACTCATATAAACATAATAATAAGGAAAATATTATGGACAAAAAAGTAATTGAGGAAATAAATAAATTAAATGAGAAATACAAAGAAATTTTAAGTCACAAAGTCAAAATAACATTAGAGAAATATACATTTTTGTCTTACTCAATAAGTCCCAAATACTTGCATAGACTTAAAAATAAAACAAAAAGGCTGAATAAACAAAATCACATCAAAGAAATTTTCTCTCCAAAGAAAAAGAAGAACGTCTCTAGTTTACCAGAAATATTAGATGAATTTAGAAATCACTTTCATAACATTAATCATAATAACATTAATATGGATTCTAAAGATAAAATAAAGAATTTTATAACTACAAACATGAACAAAAAACTTAATAAACAACAGACTAGATTAATAGATAAAAATATTTCATATACAGAGGTTATCACACAAATAAATAAACTTAAATCAAACAAAGCACCAGGTAATGATGGTATTATTCCTGAGATTTATAAAATCCTTCCTAAGAGTACCTACTCATTAATACATAAGGTTTTCATTTCAGCTCAAAATGAGTTATCAATTCCCCCATCCTGGCAATACACATTTATTTCACCAATTTTGAAACCCAATAAAGATCCAACTAGATGCACTTCATATAGACCTATTTCTTTACTTAATGTTGACTATAAAATGTTCATGAATATATTTGCCGACAGATTAAAGACAATCATACCAAGTATAATAGATATAGATCAGACAGGCTTTATTATAAATAGAAATACTTTTGATAATATAAGAAGAACTTTAACTCTGATTGATTATGCAAACAGAAAAAAGAAAGATTTGACACTCATTAGCCTTGATATAAGTTCAGCATTTGACTCAGTAAGTTGGGACTATTTGTTTATCTTATTGAAGTGTACAAATTTCTCTGATACATTTGTGAATTTAATTGAACATCTATATAAAGGAGCATTGGCTTACATTAAAATAGGAACATATGTCTCACAAAAAATACCCATATTAAAAGGAACAAAACAAGGGTGTCCACTTTCACCATTATTATTTACTTTAATAATGGAGCCTTGGGCTAATTTGATTAGAAACAGCAGTGATATAGAAGGATTCAATATAAATGAAAATGCAATATCTAAAATCCAACTTTTTGCAGATGATGTTCTAATTACATCAGCAGGAACAAATTCTTCTATGCGGTCATTATTTGACAAGATGACAGATTTCAAGAATATTTCTGGTTTGATATTCAATGAAGAAAAAACTAAAATATTACCAATATACTCAGGGAAAAATGTTCTCACTAATGATTTTCTCAAATACATACCCAATTCAGGTCAAATAACTTATTTAGGAATAATATTAACTAAAGATATTAAATCTATTATACATAATAATTATAGTAATTGTCTTCATAATATAAAAAATCATTTCAATAGCTGGAACAATATGTTTTTTACCATGGAAGAAAGACTCACAATTATTAAAATGGTAATATTCCCGAAGATATTATACATAATACAATCAATAATACTAAAACGAAGAACTTTGTCAAAACACCAACTGGTAGTCCAAAAATCAGGATACAAAGATTGCGAACCAAGTACTGAACAAAAGTTTGTTTTATTTTTTAAAGGCTTCACCAGAACAGCGTTAAAAACACAAAGCACATCCAGTAATGTCGTATGTCACAAAAGTTTGTTTTATTTTTTAAAGGCTTCACCAGAACAGCGTTAAAAACACAAAGCACATCCAGTATGTCGTATGTCAAGCGCTTTCACCCAGGCACTCCCAGGCTTTTTCAAGACATTTGTTACATACTTTGGTAGGTTTTTTTATACTGCCCTTACCAAACACAAAATTCAATTAACATCCAATTATTCCATTATTAAATTTGTAATTAAAGGGGTAGGTTCACTTGTAGCATTGCCATATAACTGATGGTATTTTGTTTTACAACAGAGTTCATATGTACAACTCCTTAATCTACTCTACCCAAATACAATGCAAACAATGTCTATTGGAAATATATAAAAAATGTGGACATTTAAAAAATTCCATATTAAAACATTGAATATAAAAAGTATCTGTAAAACTACTAAACCTACTAGCAACTACCAATAAATATTACACCACCTTTACAAATTCTTCAGTATTTCTTACTTAACAACTGCAGAGATACTTAAAAGACTAAAACATTATGATTGGTACACAGTTGCTTAAATCATCCTACATCTTGTAAGTATTGGTCAACAGTACTTCGCCAACATCATATACTTATTCTCCAAAACAATTTGACTTTACACACACCTTCTTAAATGCTGTCAAATATTGTAAATTATTATAAAATAACTCTCTAAAACACTGAGGCTTTGCACACCTCTTGTTACATACTATCAAAATATTGTAAATAACATAAACTGGCACATAACACACATAATCTTTTGTAGTATTACTTGTTATACCTGTCTATTACAATTTTGCTCTTCTGATTTTTAATAAGCTAGCAATACTAATAGCTCCATTAAGGCCAGGGGGGTTTGCTGCTTCTAATTTCACCTGCCAGAGCAGTTCCTTATACTCTAAGGAGGTTTCCCAGTCTCCTTCTCTAGGGTTAATGCCTACCTGTTCTAAAACTAAGAACCTCAGCTCCATTTGGTCACAAGTCAATGAATGTTTAAAGAATGCGTTCATCTCTTTCCCTTTACTGATCTCGTAAAGATGCTTGTATATTCTTTTTGCCAGCGTCCTCTCCGTTTTGCCTATGTAAAAACACTGGCAATACTGACACAGACCAAGGTAGACCACCCCCCTTGGTTTTACAATTAAAATACCCCGGAGATTTTATGTAGGTCTTTCTAGAATTTAAATAAAAACCTTTTTTATTAATAATGTTGGGGCACTGCTTACAAGTATTGCATTTAAATGTTCCAGTCCTTCGGTTCGCCCTGTCTTGTCCTACCCCATAGTTGGTCTCAAGCAATTCCTTCAAATTCTTATTTCTTCTTCTAATAAATTGAGGTTTGTCACCAAGCATTTGCTTAAATTCCTCATTCATGGTCACTATCGGCCAATATTTACCAACAAGTCTTTCTACTGATAGACTTTCATTACAATTTGTGTGAACAAAAAGACACCCTTGTTCTTTAAATTTGTTGTCTGTTCTGCTATGCTCATACCTACGTTCTTCTCCCAGTAAAGGGAAATATTTGTCCAACCTCTGGCTTGCGACCTCTGAAATTACTGCATCTATTAGTTGTGTAGGGTACCCCCTCTCCTCGAACAATGTTTTCAAAAATAAACTTTCATCCTTAAACAAAGTCTCTTCACTGCACATTCTGGCCGCTCTAATTAGTTGCCCTTTGATGATCCCCTTCCTTTGAAATAGAGGGTGGTTGCTATTGTAATGCAGAAACATATTTGAATAACTGTCCTTTCTGTGTATACAAGACATAAAACATTCCTTTTCAATATTCTTGCGTAAATTCACATCAAGGTATTGTAAACTGTCTGTACTAATGTTGTACGTAAATTTCAAAAAATCTGTGCTACCATTAATGTGCCTAATAAACTGCTCTAGTTCCTCCATGTTGCCCTTCCAAAATATACAGATGTCATCCAAATAGCGTTGGTAGTGCACCAGGTGTTCAACCCATTGTGTGTTAAATATGTATTTTGACTCCCAGTGACTTAGCACAATGTTGGCATAAGCAGAGGCACAAGGGGTGCCCATTGCCACACCTCTTTTTTGCCGGAATAATTCCCCACAAAAATAAATAAAATTGTTATTAAGAATAACCTCCATAAATTCAACAAGTAGTGCTATCATTTTACCTCCCAATGTTGAATGTTCAGCCAACATTTCATTAAACCATGCTAAGCCAATATCGTGTGGAATGCTTGGAAATAATTCCACTACATCAACTGTAACCAAATACTTGGTCTCCTCATAGAATTCCTTTTTAACACTTCTTAAAAATTCCCAGGAGTCCTTACATAAACATTTTAAAGATGCTGTAAACTTTTTCAATGTTGCATCTAAAAACTTCCCTAATGGTTTGGTAATCCCCTTAGCTCCTGCTACAATCGGTCTGAATGGTAATGGTTGTAGCCCTTTGTGTACTTTGGGGATACCGAAAATAATGGGGGTAACTGGCTTGGATACCAACAAGCAATTATATAATTGTTCATTTATTACACCTTGGTACAAATTGTCTTCCAACATGTATTTAATTTTGGCATATACAACATTGCGTTCATTTACTGACACTTGATTATATTGTTCCACATCATGCAAGAGCATATGCAAAGAGGCTTCATAGTCCTGCTGATACATGAAAACTACACCCCCCCTTTGTCAGTTTTCATTACCCTGATTCCTTCACTATTTAATTTCTTAATCAGTCTGTAGGATGCATCCAAAAAATTACTATTACTTCCTACAACTTCTTTGATATACAAATTCCTAATTTCTGTCTCTACCATTTCCTCAAATGCTTTTAGGACCGGGTGCAAAGGGGGGTTCCATGTGCTCTTCCTGTGTAATTTATTTCTATCTGCTTCTTTTCCTTTCAAGTTCACCGTTATATTCAATTGCCTTGTAAAAAGCTTTAAGTCTAAAATTGTCCTAGGTATGTTGATGGAATTATTTAGAACAAAGTGTAGCCCTTTAGTAAATACGTCAAAATGTAAGTTGTTGATCTCAATTTCTGTGTAGTTGTATATAGAGAAATTGCCCCTTTTAACAATGTTACAACATAGGCTGTGTGTATCTTCACTTTCAGTACAATATCGTGTGTTCCATCAATTATTATCTCCTTGGGGGGTTCCATCTCTTGGCATGGGTGTTCACCTGTCTGTTCCCCTGCCTCCCCTGGCCATAATGAAAATCCTGTTGACCTAGGTTAGGTTGGTTAGGTTGTTGGTTAAGTTTCTGCGCCAACCTTTCACTTTGTCTTGGGCCCTGGTCGTCAAAACCCTCATTAAACACATTGTCCTGTTCCTTACTCATATTGTTGTTATTAAAGTTTTGGTCTCGCGACCATCTATTCTTGCCATAAACTTTGTATGCCTGCCCATTATTGTAGTCCTGTAAATCTCGTTCTAACTTCTTTATTTTTCTGTTCACAATTCTAAGGCAGTGATTATCTATTTCATTGAATGTGCTTTCATAGTCCTTTTTTATACTACTAAACATAACATCTTTAACAATACTGTTATTCAGGGTATTAACTTCACCTAACAATGCTGAAGCCTTGGCTTCATAGTCTTTAATCATTAGTTCTAACATTTCAAGCCCCGTCCTATTGAACAAGGCTGTTAGTTCTCTAAACAATTCTGTCCCAGGCATGGCGTTGTTGGGAAATTTTACAATGCGTAGTCCCTTAGGGACTCTCTTTACTTTTACACATTCAGATAGATAATCAATTTCAAGTTTGGCTGCTTTGTAGGAATACAATCTGTTATTAAAGTCTTTCAATTTTAACTCTAAATTATCGTTTACATTGTCGCAAGTTTGTATCATACCTTGCCCAAAAGAAAAGCTCTTGTTAGTCCATCTATTGAAATTAAAATCTTTCTCAGTCCCAGATATATTAGTATAGTTAGCTCCTTGCTTGCTTCTCACTTGTTGTATATTACTAACATTCGTGTTAGTAATCTGTCCTACTTCAGCATTTCCTGAAAGCGGAGTTGCAGGTCTTCCAGGAGCGGTGTCACAAGCCATTTGAAGCTGCTCCTGGTTAGCCGGTATGTCGTTGCCACATTGGGAATCGTTGTTCGTCAACAGTCCTGTTAGTTGTGACAGCAGGCACATCACCTGCTTGAACTCACGTCTCGTAACTGGGGCGTCATCAGCTCCTTCCTCGTTGCCCAATAAAATTGCTGGTGTAGCACAGAATTCAGTACTGACCATTCGCTCTGCCATGGATCCTGTAATGCTGCAAACCAACACAAAAATGAAGAACCTTGTCAAAACACCAACTGGTAGTCCAAAAATCAGGATACAAAGATTGCGAACCAAGTACTGAACAAAAGTTTGTTTTATTTTTTAAAGGCTTCACCAGA
This sequence comes from Protopterus annectens, assembly GCF_019279795.1. Classification (NCBI taxonomy): domain Eukaryota; kingdom Metazoa; phylum Chordata; order Ceratodontiformes; family Protopteridae; genus Protopterus; species Protopterus annectens. The sequence goes on along the minus strand of NC_056744.1, from coordinate 1,516,629,763 downwards.
ACAGCATTAAAAACACAAAGCACATCCAGTATGTCGTATGTCACAAAAGTTTGTTTTATTTTTACTGTTGACCAATACTTACAAGATGTAGGATGATTTAAGCAACTGTATACCAATCATAATGTTTTAGTCTTTTAAGTATCTCTGCAGTTGTTAAGTAAGAAATACTGAAGAATTTGTAAAGGTGGTGTAATATTTATTGGGAGTTGCTAGTAGGTTTAGTAGTTTTACAGATACTTTTTATATTCAATATTTTAATATGGAATTTTTTAAATGTCCACATTTTTTATATATTTCCAATAGACATTGTTTGCATTGTATTTGGGTAGAGTAGATTAAGGAGTTGTACATATGAACTCTGTTGTAAAACAAAATACCATCAGTTATATGGCAATGTTACAAGTGAACCTACCCCTTTAATTACAAATTTAATAATGGAATAATTGGATGTTAATTGAATTTTGTGTTTAGTAAGGGCAGTATAAAAGAACCTACCAAAGTATGCAACAAATGTCTTGAAAAAGCCTGGGAGTGCCTGGGTGAAAGCGCTTGATATAATACGACATACTGGATGTGCTTTGTGTTTTTAACGCTGTTCTGGTGAAGCCTTTAAAAAATAAAACAAACTTTTCTGACATACGACATACTGGATGTGCTTTGTGTTTTTAACGCTGTTCTGGTGAAGCCTTTAAAAAATAAAACAAACTTTTGTTCAGTACTTGGTTCGCAATCTTTGTATCCTGATTTTTGGACAATCAATAATACTCCCACCTACAAAAATAATAATTAAGAAATTAAATTCACAAATGTAAAATTTTTTATGGGCACCTAATAGACCTAGGATTGCATTAAAGAAACATACTAATAGTTGGTCTCAAGGGGGCATATCATTTCCAGACTTTAATTTATATGCTATCTCTTCTATTATAAAAGTTATAACATTGCTAATAGATCAGTCCTATGTTGCAAAATGGAAAGAATATTGGGAATTAATTACCATGCTCTTCACAATTTTATTTTATTTATTTTATTTTACATTTGTTGACCGGGCTAGTCTGGCTGGATACATGTCCATTTTCAGCAGAGGCCCGAGGAGAAAAGCTCCACTAAATACTAAGTACATCACATAAAAAACTATTACTCTAAGATATAGGAAAAAATTGGAATTAATAAAAACACAAAGAAAGAAAGATAATTTCAAAAGAGAAACAAGTTTACAAAATGCAGTTAATGTCATGTTAGCAATTGTATATAAAATGTACATACTTAAATCAGAACAGTAAGAGGATGAGAAATGAAAAAGGTGGAGATGACAAGAGAGGAGGAGAAACAGAGTAAGAGAAAATGGTTAGTCAGGTGTACTGCAGGAACAAAGCCAATGATTTTGGAAGTACAGTTTAATTTTTTGTTTGAATTGAGGCAGGGATGTAGTCAGAGTTAAGTCACTAGGTAAGAGATTCCAACTTCTGCCTATTGTGTTAGTGAATAGAGAACCACCTGCTGTGTTGTTTACCTTTATAGATTGTGTCATGAGTTTAGTAGAGGAGCAAGTGAGTTAAGATTGTTGTAAGGGATTAGAAGTTGAGAGAGTATTGGGGTGTTGTCAGGTTGGTGTAATATGTTGTGGGCTATAGTGAGTTGAGTAATTAGTAGGTAGTTTTGAAATTCAAGCCAGCCAAGTTGTTTTAAGTTAATACAATGGTGGGTCCTGAAGGGGTTAGTAGTGGGAGCGAGCTATGTTGTTATAGCAATTTACAAGTTTGTTAAGATTGATTTTCTTAAGGTTTGTATAAATGGGGAAGCATATAGGAGAGAAGATAGGAGATGAGATTGTGCAATTTTGGTTCTAGTTGCTGGGGTTAGAAAAGGTTTGATACGATATAGGATCCAATTTTCTGTTAACAATCTTGATGGTGTTGTTAATGTGCTGATCGAAGGAGAGATTATTGTCAATGGTTATTCCTAAGAGTTTTGTAGTTGGATCAGGTGAGATGATAGTGCCATTGTTTGAGGAAATGGTAAAGTTTAAAGGGGGACAGTGGTGGGGAGAAGAGGAGGAGTTTAGTTTTTTTGGCATTTAGTAGGAGAAACCGTCTAGAAAACCAAGTTTCTACAGTGTTAAAGGTATTTTGGGTCAATGAGCTCAGTTCAGTAGATGATGGTGCTGAGCAGATAAGGGTGGAATCATCTGCGTATTGTATGCAGGTTGCTTGTGGGATTGCAGTCTGAAGATCGTTAATAAAGAGGGAGAACAGAAGTGGACCAAGAATGCAGCCCTGGGGAACTCCGATGGAAATGGGTAAGAGTGATGAGATATGGTTTTCCCATATTACTGCTTGTTGTCTGTTGTTAAGATAAGATCTAAACCAATTAATGGCTAGTTTATCACAAGAGAGAGATGCAAGAATGTTAATTAAGAGAGTGTGGTTGACCATGTCGAAAGCTTTAGAGAGATCAATGAAAAGAGTGGAAGAGAGAGTATTGTTGTTTCGATTTTTGTTGATAGTATCTATAAACGAAAGAAGGGCAGTGGTGGTACTGTGGTGGGGTCTGAAACCATGCTGGCAGTTTGCTATTATGCAGTGGAGAGAGAGATAGTGTACCAGCTGTTGATGAATACATTTTTCCATGATTTTTGCTAGGGGTGAGAGAAGGGCAATTGGTCTAAAGTTGGAAAGGTCAAGGGAGTTACCACCTTTATGTAGTGGGATAATATAGGAGACTTTCCAGATATTAGGGATGGTTCCTTCTTGGATAGTTCTGTTGATAAGTAAGGATATAGGATATGCAATTTCTTTGGCAGCTTTCTGAAGGAAAAGAGAAGGGAGCTTGTCAGCAGAAGGGGTACAGGGTTTCAGTTTGTGAATGAGTCTGTAGATGAAAGAAGTAGATACAGGTTTTAGAGAGAAGTTGTAGGAGGAGTTAGTTATGTTAGTTGGAATATAAGAGTTGTTAGAGTTCATTTGTTTGGCTAAGGATTGAATAGTTTCAGTGAAAAAAGAGTTGAAAGCATTAGCAGTCTGGAGAGGGGTTTCTGGGTCAGCATTTAGAGGGGAAGGAGTTTTAGCCATTCCTGGGGAAAGAAGTCTATTTACTGATGACCAGAACTGTTTAGAGTTGTTAATATGAGTTTCCTGAAGTTTACAGTAGAAGTTTTTCTTGTCAGAGATTATTGATTTTTTAGCTAGATTTCTAAGTTGGCGGAAATTAACTAAATCAGGGTTTTGTCTATCGCATCTCCATTTTGTCCATGCTTTGTTTCTAGCATGAATGAGTTTTTTAGTATTGTCCTTCAGCCATGGGGCAGATTTGGTCTTTACTCTAATAGCACGTTCTGGAGCATGTGAATCAAGTATGGATAAGAATGTATTATTAAAGAATAATACTGCCTCTTCCAGGGGAAGTGATTTTAAGCAATTCCAATTGCATGCTCTCAGTTCAGCTTTAAAAAGGTCTATGTTAAAATGCTTGATAGATCGGATTAGCCTTGTATTTGGGGGATTAACATATTCTGATTTTTGTCTAGTAATGAAGGTTAGGCAGTGGTCGCTAATGTCGTCGGGCATAGTACCTACTTTATACTGTTTGTTAACTTTATTTGTGAGTATCCAGTCTAATATACTCTCTTTCTTGCTGGGCTTATTGACTCTTGTAATTGAGGTAATAGTTTGTGAGAAGCCATGTAGGTTAATATGAGAGGAGGGATTGTCTGCATTAATAGTGTTCCAGTCTATGTTAACGTCGCCAAGAATTATGGTTTCTTGGGGGTAGGTGGTAGAAACCCAGCTTAGAAGTCTTCTAATATTGGAATGTTATTACCTGGGGAAGATACAAACAAATAATGTAAATGGCTTTTTGGTTAAGTTGGAGTTTAATAATGATGGCTTCTGTTTTGCTATTTTGGATTGGGCATGCTGGTTGAGTAGAGATGTTAAGTTGATTTTGAAAAGTATTGCTACTCCACCACCCTATGCTTTTAAGCGGTCATGTCTGACTATATTATAACCTTGAGGAATAATCTCTGAGTCTTTGTGCCTGGTTTTAGCCAGGTTTCAGAGAGGCAAAGAATGTCAAATGAGTGGATATCTAAGAGGGCATGGATGAAGGGTATTTTCTTATTTATGCTTTGGATGTTAAGGTGTCCTATGAGGAAGGTATTATTGAGGTTAGGTGAGCAGTTTTGGGTAGGAGGTGAGGTTGGGCCAGGGTTGGGGTGGATGTCACCATCTTGTAGGTGAGGATTAACTAGTTTAATTAAATAGTTGCTCTTTTGATTTGTTAGGGTTTTGTTTTTGTTTGATTGTAGAAGGTAGGTTAGGTGATGTAGTCTGTGGAATTTGGATAGGTGATAGCTAGGGGTGGAATTAACATTAGAGAAAGATGTGAAAGTGAGTCTAGTAGAAGTGTGTTTTTGTGAGGAGATAAAGTGGTTGTTAAGTGAAATTTCAAAGAAGGTGAGATAGTATGTTGAGAGAAGGGTGGTCATGAGTAAGAATGAGAGTAAAGTCATAGTTAGTATGTAAGGAGACATAATTTAGTAGTCTGAGAAGTGAGGAGCAAGGAGGAAAGTACAAAGGAGAGAGAATGAGTGTGGTAAGCAAGAGAGTAGGTAGTAAATTTGTATAACACAGTTGGTAAATAAGAATGGAATTTATAGGGGATAAAGAATGAATGAAAGACTGGAGAGGAAAGAGGATGTAAAAGGAGAGTAGTGTAAGCAATGGAGAAAGGTAATTGAAGAAATTTGGTAATAGGGTGAAGAAAGAGAAGGGTGGAAGAGGTGTGTTAAGGCTAGGTAACAATTTGGCGGGAAGGCGAGCAATAGGATAGGAGGTAATAGGGGTGTGGCTATAGAGCTATAAGAGTAGGACCCCTGGGGTGGGTGGGAATTGGGGGTAGGGAGGGAGCGGAGTGAGCCCAGAGGGCAACGGAGCTACACCAAGGAGAGAAGAAAAGTATCAGTGAAAGCTAGGTAAGTCAAGGTAGGAGAAAGGTAGTCTAAGGAGGAGAGGGTAAAGAGGAAAAGTCAAAGGAAGGAAAGGGAAAGGAGTAGGAAAGGTGAGATATGAAGAGTTAGGCAGAGATTAAAACTAATAAGGAGAGTAAAATGGAGTTGTGGTGACATCTAGTGGGCAAAAGTCAGCAGTGCAGCAACATGCACTGGGGCCCTGCTTTGGAAGTCGGGCTAGAGTAAAGGGAGAAGGGGCACAGGCTGAGTAGCAATCCAGAGAGAGTGGGAGGAAGGAAGTAAAGGAACAAGGGGGTTGCTGCTGGCAAGCTTAGCTGGGGAACAGAACAAAACAGCTTAGCAGGGTTTACTTTATTTAAATTTGTAAACTTGGTTATAAGTTTGACATCTTGATATAGGTAGACATACTTTCTTGAAGTCCAGAGGTAGTAGGTTGCAGAGGAAGGCAAAGTCCAGAACCTTTCAAGGGCAGGAGGCTTGAGAGCACCCTAGTAGAAATAGTATAGTGATTCAACCCAGGTACAATAACACAGGGTAAATCAGAGGATAGTGCAGAGTAGGAGGAAAAGTAGGGAGAAAAAAAAAAGATAATGTTAGAGAGAAACTGAAATAAAAATACAAAGTTCCAAGACAGTGCAGGTAAGACAGGTTATACAAGCATTAAACTTTACTTTAATGAATTCTATTTACAATCAGATAAGGCTAAGCAATTTCAATGAGGAAAATTGAGCGTTTAGGCATAGGATTTACTATAAATATAATAACTTTAAGGGCTACTACAAGCCATGTAATAAATTCTGATACAACAAATGCTAGAGATAATGCAAGCAAATCAGTAAAATAAGCTAGGGTGAGTGTAGGGAAGCCCTAACTAAGTTGGATCCCAGCCCAGCCTGCACGTGAGGAGCCACTCAGAAATACACTCAGTGTAGTTTAATGGCGAGGAGGCTTCACGTGGGTCCAAACAAAGTTAAAAACAGAATATGGAGAGTGCCCCTAGCAAGACTACAGCCAAAAGACTAATAGTAATCAAACAAAGTATCAAATAATGAAAGTGAGGGAACCAGGCAGGATTGAGGAGTCATGTACCAGTCGTGAGATAAAGATAAACAGTGCTAATCAGCAAATACTAAATACTAGACAAAAGTCAAGTGGGTAATACATTAAACTGATAGATTCACAGAAATCTTAGCAGACGCGCAGTCGCCAAACTGCACTACTATGGTAAAATACTATGGAGCCATGTAATAGTCGCTACACGATAATAAGCAGCATTAATCAAGCAAACACTAAAAACCAGACAAAAGTCGAGTGGGTAACTGTATAAAACTGATAGATTCACAGAAAATCTTAGCAAACGCTCAGTCGCTAAACCGCACTACTATGGAAAAATACAACAAGCTAGGAAGATAATCTTGTCGACTTCGACACAGTGCAAGCCGTAGAATATAACAAAACAAGAGCTGAGTATAGTACAATACAAGTACAGTTGGGCAGGTAAATTATGCACTTCTAAGATAAGGCATGTTTACAAAGCAGTCGCTACAAGCAGGATACAAGGCAACCGCATACCTTTGTACATAGAGAGCATTGGAAAAAACCACTGTTCAAGCAGAGCAAAAATGCGTACTCATCTACAGGGATATCAGCAAAGCACAAGATAAAATATGAAGGCCATAGAGTACGATCAAAACATCTAGACAAACAAATGCAAACCTACTGCGGAGATGAGTACATTTTAGACAAACAAATGCAAACTTACTGCAGAGTAGGAGCGCACAGCCTTGCACGCTCAGCAGCAGCGAGGGGAGCTGAATCAAAGATGGCGCCCTAGGGAATTTGGAGGGAATATAATACTTCCGGGGGAAGTACCTAGGGAGGGGGAGGAGTAGGGAATAACAGGGAAACAGGTGGAGACCGGAAAGGGAGTATATAGGTGAATAGAGAAGGGGGATAATGAAACTTATGTGTGAATGGATAGGTTGGTATCCGGTACAGTTGTATAGTCAGTAAGGATCAAGAAGGGGAATAAAAGGTGGATATAATAAGTAGGGGAGAAATAGCGAGACAAACACAGTACAGTCCGAGGAGCAAATGTAGGGCAAGGTATAGCCTGTACATAAGAGAAGGGAAGGACAAACAACAAGAAGATAATCAAGACGAGATTAGGACTGGGGAGAAACCATGAGCACCCAGAAACGATAGGGGAGACAGAGCCCAGAGTACACCAAGGAGAGAAGAAAAAGTATCAGTGAAAGCTAGGTAAGTCAAGGTAGGAGAAAGGTAGTCTAAGGAGGAGAGGGTAAAGAGGAAAAGTCAAAGGAAGGAAAGGGAAAGGAGTAGGAAAGGTGAGATATGAAGAGTTAGGCAGAGATTAAAACTAATAAGGAGAGTAAAAATGGAGTTGTGGTGACATCTAGTGGGCAAAAGTCAGCAGTGCAGCAACATGCACTGGGGCCCTGCTTTGGAAGTCGGGCTAGAGTAAAGGGAGAAGGCACAGGCTGAGTAGCAATCCAGAGAGAGGGAGGAAGGAAGTGAAGGAACAAGGGGGGGGGGTTGCTGCTGGCAAGCTTAGCTGGGGGGCAGAACAAAACAGCTTAGCAGGGTTTGCTCTTTTAAATTTGTAAACTTGGTTATAAGTTTGACATCTTGATATAGGTAGACATACTTTCTTGAAGTCCAGAGGTAGTAGGTTGCAGAGGAAGGCAAAGTCCAGAACCTTTCAAGGGCAGGAGGCTTGAGAGCACCCTAGTAGAAATAGTATAGTGATTCAACCCAGGTACAATAACACAGGGTAAATCAGAGGATAGTTTCTTGAAGTCCAGAGGTAGTAGGTTGCAGAGGAAGGCAAAGTCCAGAACCTTTCAAGGGCAGGAGGCTTGAGAGCACCCTAGTAGAAATAGTATAGTGATTCAACCCAGGTACAATAACACAGGGTAAATCAGAGGATAGTTTCTTGAAGTCCAGAGGTAGTAGGTTGCAGAGGAAGGCAAAGTCCAGAACCTTTCAAGGGCAGGAGGCTTGAGAGCACCCTAGTAGAAATAGTATAGTGATTCAACCCAGGTACAATAACACAGGGGTAAATCAGAGGATAGTTTCTTGAAGTCCAGAGGTAGTAGGTTGCAGAGGAAGGCAAAGTCCAGAACCTTTCAAGGGCAGGAGGCTTGAGAGCACCCTAGTAGAAATAGTATAGTGATTCAACCCAGGTACAATAACACAGGGTAAATCAGAGGATAGTTTCTTGAAGTCCAGAGGTAGTAGGTTGCAGAGGAAGGCAAAGTCCAGAACCTTTCAAGGGCAGGAGGCTTGAGAGCACCCTAGTAGAAATAGTATAGTGATTCAACCCAGGTACAATAACACAGGGTAAATCAGAGGATAGTGCAGAGTAGGAGCGCACAGCCTTGCACGCTCAGCAGCAGCGAAATATCGTTATATCACACAAAAAATATCGTTAACACACAAAAATACTATTATAAACAATCCCATGTTATGGTTACTAAAAGAGTTTTGTACCTCATCTATTACACCAAAATATATAGCTAGTTACCCATTAAATATTATTATTAGATATCGTAATGTTATATATATGCATCCTAAGTATAAGGAATGGAATTTTATCTTATTTCCTATAATGTATACACAAGGTATTCTTTTATCATTCACCTCTGAAAGAACTCTTCTAGTCACAGAGAATAATTTAAAATATTGGTATCAGATGCTGTCTGACAATAAAGTAAAAAATTTAGACTTCTTAAAGCAAGAATTTGATTTGAGAGAAATATGTTGGTTAGAGATTCAGACTTTTAGACAACATCTTATTAATAAACTTGATTTAATGTATTTAACAGTTAAAGAATCTGTCCCAATTCTGATTGACTACTTGATATTAAATTTACAACATAGGGTTTCTGATAAAAGTAAGCTCTCACACATACATAAAATTATTAGAGATGAAACCTATTATAGTTCAGATAATTACTGGAATTATTTCATTTCCATTAATGGAGAATCTCCAAAACAACAAGATAAACAATATATACTGGAATCTGCTTATAAAACTACTTCTTCTATTAATTGGAGACTTTTTACCTGGAAATTTTTACATAGATCTTTCTATACACCTTTAATGATGAATAAAATAAACAATAAAGACAACATATGTAAGAGATGTACTGTAGAAATAAATGCTGATTGGGCACATATGTTTTACGATTGTATAAAACTGAAGGAATATTGGATGTTAATCAATCATTTTTTGCAGGCTCTTTTTACAGATAATTTTATAGTCTATAAATCACTTATATTATTTAACACCCCTGTTCCCAAATGTGTTAAAAAAGTTAAACTTCCTTTACTATGGTCAATTCTAGCTGTGGCTAGAAAAATAATAACCAGAAACTGGATTTCAGATACTCCTCCTTCATTTAATGAATTTAAAAATGTTATGATTGAAGTGTGTCATATGGAACTAATGACAATAAAGTCAAGAACCATTAGGAAAACATCTTACTATAATATATGGGATACCTTACAAAACTTGTTAAAACAGTCTTAGTTTCATTAGTAAGATGTTACAGTTTAATTAATTGATTTGATATACAGTGGATGTCTTTGTAAATACTTTAGTTGTTTTATCAAATGTTATAATTGTTTATATGTTAACTACTTGTATAAGATTGTTATAATATTTATTTTGTATGTTAAAACTAATAAACTTGTTTTAAAAAAAAAAAGAAAACCACCACTAAGGGAATTGATAAAAGTAACTCTGAGGTGTCCATTGTATTTTGCATTAAATATGGAAGAAAGGCCACACATGCCAGAATTGTAAAGTAGGTAGGCAGAAGAAACCCATACAGGCATCCAGGAATACTAAAAGAGAGCAAGAGATTATGCAACATGACAGTGCTACCACATGATTAGTGACATCTTCCTTTTGTTATTCTGCTACAACTAAATTAACAAAGTGCATACTTACGTTTGATGGCTTAGAGTTTCAAGGATTCTCATGCTCAGGTAGCATGACCACCCTGGTTAAAACCCAATATCTGTGAACAAAGAAAACCAAGTATCTAAAAAAACTATAGAGTGTATATGCACCTATGCTGAATGAAGGGAATATACAATCACCCAAATGCAGGTATAGACCTGGTTTGAGACTGTGCACCACCCAGTAGTAGTAATCTCTTACTTCAACAATGATTTGTTTATATTAAAGACTTTCCTCACTTTAAGGAACTATTGAGGGAGTGGGAAGGGGAAAATTACCTCTAAACATGGAAGAACAGCTGCAACCTCCACCCCAAAAAATTGATTTTAAAGAACAAAAGAAACAAGAGGAGATAGTGTAACTGAACCAGTCCGAAAAACAGAAGAAAAATCAGCTAAAAAGGAAGAGAAAATCTAAAAGCCAAACAGCAGAAATAAATGCAGAAAAGTAAAGCACTGCATTACAGCAATGGAAGAATAGAAGCACAGACATACTATCTATGAGGATAGAGTACATTCAGAGAAACAGTGGACTGAATTGCCTTTTAAGGGTGAATAGTGGGCTACCAAATTCTTTATGCATGTCTTAGTAGGCTAGGAAGGTTGACCTGCCACCTCCATACGTGCTTATGAGGAGAACCCAACCTGCTGGAATAGTCATCTAGTGCACGGAATTTTAGAAAGGCTCAATGGGAAGATAAAATCCTGAGCCAGATGCATCAGTATAGGTTAGTAGGTTCATAGTTCTCTACAAGACTCTTTCAACAGTATTTATACTTTGAATTATAGAATGACCTACTGATTTATGCAGCAGATGGTAAGGATAAGATCAGATATCAGTTGTTTGTTTCTGGATAATTACATCCATGGTAATGAAAATGATGCATAGTCATCATTTGGGTGGCCAGTTGTGAATGGACAAGATCAACACCTAGATACTAATCCAGTTTTGCTGGCTCAGATTTATAAAAGACATGGAAAACTCTTGTACAATTTGTCCAGAATGTCATACAATGTCTCATCTTTCAGGGTTTAAATCGCCCTTGGTACCATTTCCATAAATGAGGTCCCCTTTGATTAGATTGCTATAAATTGCATAGGTCCCCTGTCAAGACCACAAGTTGCTATAAGTATATTTTATTTATATTAGATTATGCTACCCATTTTCCAGAAGACGTTCCCCTGTGGAACACCAGTTCCAGGGCCACAGCTAAGGAACTGGTTCTTCTACTTTTTTGTATGTAGAAATATGTAAAGGTAATCTTAATAGGCCAGTACATCCCATTCTTATCTAAAATGTAAAACAGTTTTACCAGATTTTTCAGATAAAGCAACTGAGAACTTTTGTATAATACTCAGAAACAGACAGCCTAGTAGAAAGTTTAAACAGAAACTTGAAGTCTGAATTTTTCTTTTTTTTGTGTGTGTTTGTTTTTTGGGTTTGTTTTAGTCTCCTTGGCCCCTACCCTACTGGTCTGGCCTCAAGTGCCACATGCAGATGGGTTTCCCTTCCCACCTGGACATATTCCAGTATTGTCGGTCCGGCTGTGGATCCTAAGAAACTCAGTTGTCTGTGCTTCTGTCTGGGCATTGTTCTTTTATATCTATATCTATATTTATATCTATATCTTTATCTATATCTTTATCTATATATTTGTGTGTGTGTGTGTGTGTGTGTGTGTGTGTGTGTGTCTGTGTGTGTGTGTGTGTGTGTTTGTGTGTATACATATATATATATATATATACATATATATATATATATATATATATATATATATATATATACTCTTACCGCACCCAAGTGCTTTTAGACTACATTCAAGGGCAGCTCCCCTTTTTGGACAATAGGAACATGCCTCCCCTTAGTTGAGTATCATCGATGAGCACCCTTCCACCCAGAACAGGCGTTCCCATTCCTCCTTGCCATTCCATCAGTTACCCAAGCTGCTAATTCAACCTGGGTCACTCGGGCCATAGTCATGCCTTTGTCTGAATACTCTACTAGAGAGGCTTCATGTTGAAGTGTATGTTAAGCAAAGAAGAAGCAGTCAAAAATAAATGGGTCCAGTTGCTTCACTACATACCTCTCAATAAAATGGGGGGGGGGGGTGGCAAAGGGCCAAAAATATGGACAGATTTTGCATATTCCAATTATAAATTTAGAAAGTTGCTACAATAACAGGTGTTGTGTTAACATGTATTTTCTGAAGGATTTGAAGTCTTAAACTCAAGGTTATGACATTACTTAGTGACTTCAATCTTCAGATCATCCCAGTGATTTACCAGAAAACCACAAATTTTATAAGGAGCAGATAAAAAAATATGAGGCAAAAATCTGGACATTCTGTAAAAATATGGACAATTGAGAGGTATGCTTCACTATCTTATATTATCTATAATGCAGATTCTTTAAGCCTTCACTTACTTTAGCTCTTTTAAATTGTTATATGAGAGATGATCTTTAGAAATGCAACTGTTTTGTTTTGCTACCGAAATTGAAGTAATTGTTTTAACTCTGCTAAATGAACTGTGGGTGGGGGTGATTATGCCCACTTCTGCTGCTTGCAGAATGTCTAATTTTGATTTCCACCTGTCACTTGTCTGACAACTATTATTTTTCATTATTTTTCACTGTAATAAATGCTTTAAAATTTTAACCCGAGCAAATGCTTTTTCTGTCCATGCTTATACACTCTTCTGGATATAATTCTCTAGTTTCCATACATGGAAAGACTTTTTATTATTTTTTTTTTTTTTTTACTTTGGGGAAGGCTGTTTGAACAGTGGCAATTAACTTATGGTTTAAAACCAGTGCTACGAGTATTTTATCTTCACATGTATTTCACTGGTCTTGGCTTTGAAACCTAGAGCCATATATATGGATAAACCTGCAACAATAGTCAGTTTTTTTGCAAAACATACTGAGTACTATCACTTTCATTTGAATCATAAAGATTATTTATTTATTAAATTTATTTTATTATTGTGAAATTCCACCTCTGTGCCATTTACCGTGAGTTATGCTCCCAGAGGTTGGAAGTCACTTTTAAATTGTGTACTACACAGTGAACCCTTTAACATGGAAGAAGCATATGCAGTCACACTGGGATTCATAGTACAAGGTAACACTATGGGGCAGTGAAGAAAATGGTGTAGTAATAGATTTATTGCAAATAAGTAGATAAATATACACAAATAAAAGTGCACATCATAATGAGTGCTTAAAGATACACATGGTCTAGCTAGCTGGAGTTTTGTAAAGAATTATATGTCATTTGTATATCAAACTGATTTGTACAGATGGTTGTGTTGAAAATGCATTTGTAAAGTCACGTGTGTTGAAAATGTATCAATAGTGATTCATGCTGGACAGAAAAGAAATATAAATGCACGTCAAATTGTAATTGTAGTAACTGATTAAATGTATACATTGTAACAGAGGATACTGGAAAAGAAGAGGTTAAGCTCAGAAAGCTAACCTCAAAAATAGATTCTGAAATTAAATTACTTGGTTTAAGCCATGAAAATTGTATCTTACAGTTTTTAATGCAGCCAGAGTTGCTATGTCTGTGAGATGCCTGGCTGTAGGAATAATGTAAGTATTGAAATTGTTTTATGTTTTCTAGGTGCTGCAATAAACTTTATCAAAGCTCTAGATACTGTATGTATGGTAAGGCATCTGTGTTAAATTTTGGCTCATCTTCTAGAAAAGGGGTTAGTGTGGGAACTATAGTCAGGTGACCAGATGTGATTTCATTTTGTAAGCCAACACTGAAATAATATTTAGATAGTAATAAGAGATGTCTCTCAGTCACTGAGCCGTCTGCTGGTGCAACCTGACAAGAAAGACCACTCCCCCATATCATCTTTCCTTGTTTTATTAAATAAACTCAGAAACAGTAATTCTTTAGATCAGTCAGGAAAATATAGTGAGATTAGTTAAGCATTGTATTCTGTATTTGTGTGAATATTTTCATCTTTTAATATTTCCTGTGATTGAAACTCTCATGTTTACTGTAAATAGATATTCGGTATGTCCATGTTCTTTTATTATTTATTATTTAAACCTTTCATTGTGGTTGGTCCTTTTAGAAAATATTTAACATTTGAGAGTAGTTATATTTATTTAGTGACACTGTTGCCACTCCTGAAAGACATGCTGTTTGGTTAAACATTACCATTGGTATTAGTATTAATGTCTCTCAATATAATTGGATACCCTGTTAAGAGTCTTATAGTAGCTGACTGGTGACAGTGCATCTACTTTATAGATTGGACAGAGGTGGTAGAGCAGGTAAGCTGTGCCAGCCTTTCCCAAGTGTGTGTGTGTGTGTGTGTGTGTGTGTGTGTGTGTGTGTGTGTGTGTGTGTGTGTGTGTGTGTGTGTGTGTGTGTGTGTGTGTGTGTGTGCGTGTGTGTGTGTGTGTGTGTGTGTGTGTGTGTGTGTGTGAAAATACTATCTCAAACAGTGTGCATGCCAGCTACTTGGAACAGGAACACAGAGGTCCTTAGTGGTCAGTGTGGATTCTTATTTGGGGCCTGGAGAGAGACAGTCTGGCCCTAGGAGTGGAGTGCGTTCCCCATGTTCTCTTAAGAGAAATTGTGGTTGGTGCAGAGAGCTGCATCTGAAAATACTGAGTAAGTCTATTTCTCTCAAAATGAATATTCCCCATCAGTGCCCATGATGAGGATTAAGGCTCCTTGATCACTGGCCCAGAGAAGGGAAGTCACACATTGATGGCAGGGGTGAGATATTAATTGAACTTCTGTAGCCTGTAGGCAGTTGTCACTGAATGTGTATGTACTCTCAGCAGCCACAAAGTAAACATACACAGTTTCATTTTCAAAGCAGTTTTATTTTTTGTTAATTTAGTTTAGTCATGGGAAAGAAGGCAAATATGTCAGCAGAGGATTATGGCAAGCTGACAAAGAACCAGTTGGCCAAGGTCTGCAAAGCCAAATGACTGCTACATGCCAACCTCACTTAAGAGGAAATTATTTAAGTCTTAGTCACAGCTGCAGCACAGACCAGCAACCAGAAGAATAACCAGTCAAGTGATGGAGATTTGCAGCCCTCAGAAACAGGACAGTTCACCATTTCCACTCTGGACTTAAAACCCATCTGGAGTTAAAGATACCTGAACTGGAGGCTAAACATTTGGAATTAGAATCAGCAGAGAGACTGCAGTGTTTGGAGGCTGAAGAAAATGACAGACTGTGGCATTTGGAGGCTGAAGAAAATGAGAAACTGCAGGAGGCAAAACATATGGAATTAGAATCAGCAGAGAAACTGAGGCGTTTGAAGGCCAAAGAAAATAAGAAACAGTGGCAACATGAAAAGGAGATGCTGACCCTTTGTCAGGAGTCAAGGATGCAATGGGGAAGGAAAGGACCAAACCCCAGAAGCAATAAAAGTCAGTATATTTCTTCCATGGTTTACAGAGGGTGAGAATTTTGATAGTTTTATTCATATATTTGAAAGCTTATGTAAACACTATAATGTTTGCCAATGGCTCTGTGTAGGGTTCCTCACCCCTTGATTCAATGCTAAAGCTGTAACTGCTGTTTCTGAATTGTCTGATGCTGAATGTTTAAATTATGATAAAGTTATACTCTGTTTATTGGAATGTTTTAACACCTGAAGATTACAGAAAAAAGTTTTCTAAGCATAGAAGCAAGGCAGATGAAAGTGTATGTGATTATATTGCTGAGCTAAGCACTTATTTTCAAAGCTAGCTGGGTGAGTTGGTGTCAGGTCAACCCTTTCAATGGGCTGTCAGAACTTTTGATGAGGGAACAAGCCCTTAGTACTTTGCCTGAGGACATGAGAATCTGGTTGGTGGACCAGAAGTGTAAGTCTGCAGATGAGGTGGGGAGAAAAGGGAATCTTTACTTAGCAAGCAGAGTATCACTGCTCAAGAAGGGGATACTTAGTGCTGCATATGCATATAATGGAACCCATGGTGGACAACGTAAACCACCCCAATGGAGTCCACCAGTAGTAGGGGAAGTCATTAGTTCAGGCACACTACCAGGACCAAGGCTTAGATGTTTCAAATGTAACCAGTGTGACCATGTAGCATACAGATGTCCAAGAAAGCAAGGTGGGGAACAAAAGGTGGGGGTGCCAGAAAGTGGGAATAACATAATGCCAGTAGTAAGTTGTCTGGAGACAACAGGGGTCCCAAACTATCACTGACGTTTATATCCTATGTTAGTGGATGGAAAACAGGCCACTGCTAAGACAGACACAGGCTCTGACATAACTATTGTGAAGTCTGCAGTGGCTAGAGAGCAGCAGTGCTTGCTTGGACAGTCCACTCTAGTCAGTGCTTTAAGAGGGATCCCATTCCAAATACTTTTGGTCAGGGTTTACCTTGACTGAGATGGTGGAAAAGCAAACAAGCAAGTTGGTATGTTTGAGGATACCCCACAGATGTCTTAATAGGGAATGATTTTGATAATGCACTACCTTGTGTGCATGCAGTTACATGCAGTCAGGCTTGGAAATAGGCATGTGGGTCTGGTAGGAGGAGGGGAGAACCAGACACACTCCACACATGAAGCCGGGGCCGGTGATGTGACTGTTTCAGGAAGGAGCTACCCTGTAGCAGGAAGCCTGAAGGTAAGCCACAGCTGTTGGTAGGGTTTGTGTTCCCTTGGACAGGGTGACTACAAGAGCAGAGGTGAGTGCTAGAACCCAAACTGACAGGGAGGCACCACTGTCAGAAAATACCAGACTTTCTGTGTAAGGGGATCTTGGAAGAGTCACAAAATTAGAGCTGAGACAGACTCAGCTCTCAGACCTACATTACAAGGCTTGGTGGAGGTGGCTAAAGAGGCACCTGATTCTTAAGGAAAAGGAGAATCTGTATACTAGAACAAAGGGTTACTGTACATAGAGTGGACTCCTGAGGGAGGGCTAAAGGGTGAAGTAATACAGCAGTTGATAGCATCCTGAGCCTACTGTCTGGCACTTCAAGCCATAGCCCATAGCATTCCCTTTGAAGATCATATAAGCATAAAGTGAACCAAGAGACATATTATGTAGAACTTTTATTGGCCTGGGATTGCAAGGGATGTAGCAGGGTTGTGCAAAACCTGTGAGCAGTGCCAAAAAGTAAGTAACGCAGACAACAAGTTCAAAGCTCCTTTGATGCCTTTTCCTGTGATTGAGGAGCCATTTCTGAGGTAGCTATGGATATTTTAGGGCCTCTGAGTACGTACCCCAAATTTCACAGGGAAGAAGTATATCCTGATGGCAGTAGATTATGTTACTAGATATCTTGAGGTGGTGGCTCTGTCCTCCATCGAGGCAAAGAAGGTGGCAAATGCTTTGTTAGATATTTTCAGCAGGGTGGGTTTCCCGTGAGAAATACTGACTGACAGAGATGGCAATTTCATGTGAAACCTGCTGGCTTGTCTGTGGGAGCACTGTGGGGTGAAGCACCTAAAGACTACCCCTATCATTCCCAGACTAAAGGTCTTGTGGAGATGTTAAACTCTACACTAAAAACCATGCTACAGGCATTTGCAGGCCAGTATAAATGAGAGTGAGACAAATATTTGCCCCATCTTCTGTTTGCATACAGAGAGATACCCCAGAAATTTACAGGTTTTTCACCCTTTGAGTAGCTGTATGCATATAGGGTGAGGGGGCCTTTAGATTTAATTCCTGATGAGTGGGAGCATGAGTGTGAATCCCACAATTAGTCTGTTGTGGCATATGTGCTAAAACTCAGAACAAGGCTTAGGGAGCTCATGGCCTTGGCCCAGGAGAATTTGGAAGGAGCCCAACAGCAGAAAAAGATCTGTTATGACATGAATACTCAAGCCTAAGAGTATGCTGTGGGAGAGCTGGTTATGGTGCTTGTTCCTGTCAGATACAATAAGCTTCAGGTAGCTTGTAAATGACCCTTTGCTATAGTAAGGAAAGTCAGTGATGTTAACAACATGATAAATGTGCTAGGCAGGAGTCAGGGGCACAAATTGCACCATGTTAATATGATGAAGACTTACCATGATAGGAGGCCCTGGTTCTCAGTATTTGCAAAGGATGGTAAGAGGAGTCCGAGGGAGATCTAGTGACTGATCTCATCAGTGAGGTTTGGACTGACACCTCAGTGGAAGGGGTAGCAATGTCCTAGCAGCTTTCTCCCACCTAGGTTCGGGAAATCCAAGCAGTGTTGTAGGAGTTTGGAAACCTGGATGCAACCACCTGATACAGCATCATGTGGATATAGGACCCTAAAGGCTGAACAAGCAGGCCCCTTACAGGCTGCCTGAGCAAGTAAGGCAGACTCTAAGGGAGGACATACAGGAAATGTTGGAAATGGGAAAAATCCAGGAGTCTGGCAGTCCCTGGGTCTCTGTGGTGCTGGTATCAAAGAAAGATGGCAGCACCAGGTTCTGTGTGCAGGACTACAGAAAAGTAAATAGTTACAGATTGTCAGATGCTAACCCTTGCCTAGGATGGATGAAGCCTTAGAGCAGCTGGGTGAGGCTAAGTATCTGACCACTATTTATCTGATCAAGGGATACTGGCAAGTGCCCTTGACTCCCAATGCTAGAGAAAGTTTAGCCTTTGTGACTCCTTTCAGGTTATATGAGTTCAAAAAGATGCCCTTTAGGATGAAAAATGCCCCGGCGACTCTCCAGAGGCTGATAAATTGTATCCTAGCAGGAGCAGGGGAGTATGCCT
Source organism: Protopterus annectens (assembly GCF_019279795.1). Taxonomy (NCBI): domain Eukaryota; kingdom Metazoa; phylum Chordata; order Ceratodontiformes; family Protopteridae; genus Protopterus; species Protopterus annectens. The sequence goes on along the minus strand of NC_056744.1, from coordinate 1,516,611,105 downwards.
TTGCTTACCTGGATGATATTGCTATCTATAGTCATTCCTGGCACGACCACCTTCAACATATCAGGGAGATCCTGGGTAGACTGCAAAAGGGCAGAGTTGACCATTAATCCCAGTTAAGTGTCAGTTGAGTTTGGCAGAGGTCTCGTACCTGGGACATTGAGTGGGGATTGGCAATATCAGGCCAGAACCTGCCAAAGTGGAAGCTATTCTGGTATGGCCTGTCCCTGTTACCAAAAAAGCCAGTGTGGGTATTCTTAGGGATAGTGGGGTACTATAGAAAGTTGTTCCCAATTATAGTACAGTAGCTGCTCCCCTCACAGACCTGGCAAGGAAAAACAGGCCAGATTAGGTAGTGTTAACCATAGCCTGAGAGCAGGCATTACAAAAGCTTAAAGGGGCTTTGGGAGGACACCTTGTGTTAGACAGTCCAGATTACAGCAAAGAATTTGTTGTACAGGTGGATGCTTTTAACCATGGGGTGGGGGTTGAACTCAGTCAGGTTTCCACAGAGGGAGAAGAGCACCCAGTTATATAGCTCATTCATAGACTCCAATCCAGGGAGAAATGTTATACAGCTGTAGAAAAAGAATGTCTAGTCATAGTATGGGCACTGCAGAAACTTATGTCATATCTGGATGGAAGGAAATTCACTGTGGTTACAGACCACAATCATTTAACATGGCTGCATAAAGCCAGACAGCAACATTCCAAGTTAACAAGGCAGATCCTAGGGTTGCAGGCATATGATATGACAGTGAAGCACAGAAGTGGGGTTAGCAATGCCAATGCAGATGGACTTTCAAGACAGGGTATGGGTTAACATGTTCCTAGACAGGCTCATGTCTCTCAAGCCATGTTTCTCCAGGGTCACTTGAACAAATAGCTTGAGTTTTCAAAGGGGGGAGAGATGTGATGATGGGAGGTAACACCAGCTGTGCTAGGGAAAGTAGGGCAGTCCTTGTGTAACATATACCAGCATAGCTAGCTGGAGTTTTCTAAAGAATTATATGTCATTTGTATGTCAAAGTGATTTGAATAGATGCCTGTGTTGAAAATCTATTTGTATAGTCACTTGTGTTGAAAATGTATCAACAGTGGATCATGTTGGACTGAAAAGAAATATACATGCATGCCAAACTGTAATTGTAGCAACTGATTAAATGTATACATTGTCATAGAACATACTGGAAGAGAAGAGGTTAAGCTCAGCCACCTTAAGAATATATTCTGAAATTATATTACTTGGTTTACGTCATTAAGCTTGTACCTCACAGAGTTTAATGCAGCCAGAGATGCCATGTCTACAAGAAACCTGGTTGTAGGAAGAATGGATGTGTTTACATTGTTTTATGGTTCACAGGTGCTGCAATAAACATTAGCAAAGCTCTAGATATGTATTGTGACACATCTGTGCTAAATCCTGATGCATTTTCCTGTAAAGAGGTTAGTGAGGGAAACACAGAGTCAGGTGACCAGATGTGATGTCATTATGTAAGCCAGCATTGAAATAATATTTAGATAGTACAGAGAGAAGTCTCTCAGTCACTGAGCAGTCTGTTAGTGAAGCATGACAAGAAACTTCACTCACCCACATCATCTTGCCTTGCTCTGTTAAGTAAGAAACAGTAATTCTTTAGATTTTTCAGGAAAATAAAGTGAGATTAGTTAAGTATTGTTTTTCTGTATCTGTGTGAATCTTTCCATCTGTGTTATTTTTAATATTTTCTGTGATTGAAATTGTGGTGTTTGTTGTAAATAGATATTCAGTATTTGTGTGTTCTTTTACTATTTATTATTAAATATATTTAAACTTTCATTGTGGCTGGTCCTTTAAGAAAATATTTAACCTTTGAGAATACTTATATTTATTTAGTGACACTGTGGCTGCTCCTAAAAGCCTTGCTGTTTGGTCAAACATTGCCATTGGTACTAGTATTCATTTCACTCAGTATAAATGGATACCCTGTTAAGAGCCTTATAGTAGCTGACTGGTGGCAGTATATCTACCTTACGGACTAGACAGAGGTGATAGAGTGGGTAAGCTGTGTCAACCTTTCCCAGGTGTGTGTGTGAACATCAAATCTCAAAGAGTGTGTACGCCAGCTTCTTGGAACAGGGACACAGAGTTCTTTAGCGATCAGTGTGGATTCTTATTTGGGGCCTGGAGAGAGAGTCCAGCCCCAGGACTGGAATGTGTTCCCTGTGTGTTCTTAAGGGAAATGTTGCTTGGTGCAAAGAGCTGCATCTGAAAATACTGGGTTTGTCTATTTCTCTCAAAGTGAATGTTCCCCACCAGTGCCTGTGGTGAGGATTGAGGCTTCTTGATCACTGGCCCAGAGAAGGGACAGCACAAATGTTTCAGTAGCTAAGTGACCATAACAGATGATCTACCATTTTATGGGAATAGAGATATTATATGGGTATTGGCAGACATATACACCTGCAGACAAGATCTACAGAAAAGCATGGACAATGTATACCAGTGGATACTGAGGTATACTTATCTCTCACTATACTGGCTACAGGAAGCTTTCAGTGACAGAGTCATACTGGGTATTTTGCAAGGGTGCTCAATATTTTACTTGTTCATGTGGATGAGCATATGTGTTTACCTAGCATAGCAGGAGATCTAGAGATCGAAAGACACAGCATTGGGTGTGGCTTATAAAACATCTCCTGCCTCCTCAAAGTTCTAGCTACTAAGGAGTACATACTTCTGCCAATAAAGGCCCTACAGGATGTCAGTGTACACATTTGTTCACAAATGGGAAGAACTATCATTCTATCCAGTGCCAGCTAGTGTGCATTACATGGGATCTGATAACCAGTGGGCCTGCATAGCACCCTGGCAGGGGTCTATATTAGATCAGCGAATGCTTAAAAAAGTGAACACTGATCTATTGAACTTAGGTAAGCGAAAGTTGTAAATATCAAAGCAACAGAAACTCATTTTTTTTCCTAGGGAAATAATTTGGTTGTCCATTTCTGTTGCTTCGGTATTTTCAGTACTGTGGTGGAAAGTTACAGGTCAGGTTCAGGTAAGTGTGCGATTGTGTGGATGTTAGTGTTAGGGCGGGTTAGGTGCATTAGGGTTAGGGAGTGGGTTAGGTATGTCTGCGATTGTGTGGACGTGAGCATTTGGGCATGTTAGGTGAGTTAGGGTCAGGGAGCAGGTGAGGTGAGTGTGTGATAGTGACAGAATTAGGGTTAGGGTTTGGGCTATGGTAAGTGGATAGTTAGTGGTGTGTGTATAGCTTAGTGTAGGGTTAGGTGTGAGATTTTAGGTGTATGTTTGTCGATTGCTGTTTGTTTGGTGTGCTTGTGTTGCGTGTATGTGTTTTGTAACAGCGATTTTTTTCCCTAGGAAAAAAAAATGATGTTCTGACAGTTCGAGATTGTAAGCTTTCGTTTACCTAAGTTTGATGAATCAGCGTTCACTTTTTTAAGCGTTCGCTGATCTAATATAGACTCCCCCTGTCAGTACCCTTGATTCCCATATCTAGATTCATAGAGTCAGTGTATTTACAAGGCAGGGGCCATAATCACCTTGCCAATATCCACTCTCATAGTGGACCTACTGCCTCCAGGAAGGAAAAAAGGTCAAGCTCAGGGTGAATGTACAGGTGGCTGCCGATAATCGAGGTTTGCCTTAAAGGTAGAGAGGGCATCATTTGGTTTATGTGAAATGGAAGATTATTCAAAGGATGGGGAAGTAGTGAGTAATGAATCTGCTACTAGAGTATGTCTTATTTCTTTGCTGATGGAAATTCAAGTCTTTAATGCAAGTCCTTTAGAGCCATTTGTTTTGTGAAGGTGTTGGACAGCAAGAGGCATTGGATTCTTAACAGTACAGAATGTCAGACATAAATAACTGCACATAAATCTATAAGGGCAATGTAAATGAATAGCACTCCAACCCTGTATTAGTAGCTGAGGGTCTTTTATTTTTGAACCACAAGGGTCTTCTCAGCTCTGTGATATTTTTGGACAGATGTTAGTGTTTGTGTGAGTTTGGGAGGGTATGCTAGATAAACTTGATTAAAAATCATTTAAAATATAATGATTGTTTTTTTCTTTCTCACTGCAGACTACTGGCAGCTTTGTAAACTATACCTGATGTTATAGCCTTCATCCAGGGCTAATAATGTGATTACCTCAGATGGGATCTGGTCAGTAACGGTAAACCAGCCACTCAGCCACAGCAGCTGAAGTTCTTAGGCTTTCATTGTCAGGTGGTGCATCAAAGGGAGAGGTAAATTGTAGCAGTCAGAAAAAATCTGAGCAGTGACTGGCAGATAGTACCATGCTACCTCTGTAAGGGGAGCTGGGGATGATCACATATAAGGAGTCAAGACAGGCTCTGCTCTCAGACCCTACTTTAAAGGACTTGAGGAGGTAGCCAAGGAGGCTGCAGATATTAAAGGTCAGAGGGAATCCATATATTGGGACAAATGATTGCTGCACTAGGAATGGGCCATGAAGGAGGATAAAAGGGACAAATAATACAGCAGCTCATTGTACCTAGAGCCTATCAACATGCACTCTACGCCATAGCCTACAATATTCATTTTGCAGGCCACAAAGCCATAAAGCATACAAAGAAAGGCTTATGTGGAATTTATATCAGCAAGAGATTGTAACGGGATGAAACAGGTACCACAGGGCCTGTCAGTATTGCCAAAAGGTTGACAAGGCTGGAGACATGACCAAAACTGATTTTATACTTTTGTCTGTTAATCAGGAAGTATTTTGGGGATGTAGTATGGACATTGTTTGACCTCTGAGTACCCCGAGTTCCAAAGGTAAGAAATGTATCATGGTACTGACATAGTATGTCATGCTCTACCCAAAAGTACAGGCTCTTTCTTTCTCGGAAGCAGAGTAGATGGCAAATGCTTTCTTAGACATTTTCTGCACTGTAGAGAAATACTGAATGTTAAAGGTGCCGACTTTATGTCAGACATGCTGGCATGTTTGTGGAAGGATGTTGGAGTAAAGCATTTGAAGTAATCTCTGTACCATATACAGACACACGCTCTAATGGAGGAGTTTAACTCTGCACTGAAGACCATTTTGAATGCATTATCAGACCAGTACAAAAATGAATGAGACAATTATCTGTCACATCTTCTCTTTGCTTAGGGGTAGGTGCACCAGAATTCTACAGATCTTTCATCATTTCCACTGTTATATGGTCTCAGGGTGAGGAAAACCCTGGATTTAAGTTCTGAGGATTGGAAGGGTGGGTGTGATTCCTGCAAAGAGTTTTTTGTTGAGCATGTCCTTAAGTTCATGACTAGGCTTGAAGAGCACATGGGGGTGGCCCAAAAGTACCCTCCACAGGCATAACAGCAGGAAAAAGTCCAGTATGACAGGCCAGCTGATTCAGAGAGTATGCAGCAGGGCAGCAGTTGATGGTGCTTATTGCTGATATCAGAGAGTGTTCCGCAGGGAAGCAGTTGATGGTGCTTATTGCTGATATCAGAGAGTGTGCAGCAGGGCAGCAGTTGATGGTGCTTATTCCTGTTATCACAGAGTATGCAGCAGGTCAGCAGTTGGTGCTTATTGCTGTTGTCAGAGAGTGTGCAGCAGGGCAGCACTTGATGGTGCTTATTCCTGTTAGCATAGAGTATGCAGCAGGGCAGCAGTTGATGGTGCTTATTCCTGTTATCACAGAGTATGCAGCAGGGCAGCAGTTGGTGCTTATTGCTGTTGTCAGAGAGTATGCAGCAGGGCAGCAGTTGATGGTGCTTATTGCTGTTATCAGAGAGTATGCAGCAGGGAAGCAGTTGATGGTGCTTATTGCTGATATCAGAGAGTGTGCAGCAGGGAAGCAGTTGATGGTGCTTATTGCTGATATCAGAGAGTGTGCAGCAGGGAAGCAGTTGATGGTGCTTATTGCTGATATCAGAGAGTGTGCAGTAGGGCATCAGCTGATGGTGCTTATTGTTGTTATCAGAGAGTATGCAGCAGGGCATCAGTTGATGGTGCTTATTGCTGTTATCAGAGAGAATGCAGCAGGGCATCAGTTGATGGTGCTTATTGCTGTTATCAAAGAGTATGCAGCAGGGCAGCAGTTGGTGCTTATTGCTGTTGTCAGAGAGTATGCAGCAGGGCAGCAGTTGATGGTGCTTATTGCTGTTATCAGAGAGTATGCAGCAGGGCAGCAGTTGGTGCTTATTGCTGTTGTCAGAGAGTATGCAGCAGGGAAGCAGTTGGTGCTTATTGCTGTTGTCAGAGAGTGTGCAGCAGGGAAGCAGTTGATGGTGCTTATTGCTGATATCAGAGAGTGTGCAGTAGGGCATCAGCTGATGGTGCTTATTGCTGATATCAGAGAGTGTGCAGCAGGGAAGCAGTTGATGGTGCTTATTGCTGATATCAGAGAGTGTGCAGCAGGGAAGCAGTTGATGGTGCTTATTGCTGATATCAGAGAGTGTGCAGCAAAGCAGCAGTTGATGGTGCTTATTCCTGTTATCACAGAGTATGCAGCAGGGCAGCAGTTGGTGCTTATTGCTGTTGTCAGAGAGTGTGCAGCAGGGCAGCACTTGATGGTGCTTATTCCTGTTAGCATAGAGTATGCAGCAGGGCAGCAGTTGATGGTGCTTATTCCTGTTACATATAATAAGCTTCAGACAACCTGAGATTGTCCTTTCATTGCGTTTATATCACATTATCGGAAGAAGAAAATAGTGAATGCTATTTCATCAGCCCCAAAACATCTAAACATGAAAATATTGAACATTCAGAACAGCGATTTTTTTCCCATGGAAAAAATTCGCTGCTCTGAAACACATACACACAACATAAGCACATCAAACAAACAGCAACCACACACACACTTAAATTCCTACATCTAATGCTACACTAAACTAAACATACACTACTATCTACCCACTTACCTTAACCCAAACCCTAACCCTAAAGTCCATCACTATCGTACACTTACCTAACCTGCACCCTAACCCTAACTCACTTAAACCACCCCTAACCCTAAAGTCTGTCACTATCGCACACACGCTTAACCTGTGCCCTAACCTTAACTCACTTAACCTGACCCTAACGTACAAACAATTGCACACTTACCTGAACCCAACCTGTAACTTTCCACCACAGAACTAAGAATAGCGAAGCCACAGAAACGGCCAACCAAATTCTTTCCCGAGGAAAGAATTCACTGTTCTGCAGCTTCACTATTCTTAGCATTCACTGAATATTGCTCAATATCAGAACATTCAAAGTTTTAATACTTCTATGTTCTGATATAGTCCCCTTTTATTATAGTGAAAATGGTGAGTAACACTATTTGGCAGAGTGGCCAGACAGGAGGAAAAAGCACAAAGTCTACCATGTTAATATGATGGAAACCTTATCAATGCAGAGAAGCCTTGGTGCTCAGTATCTGCAGTAAGTTGCAATAGGTACCAGAGGGGAATCTAGCATAGATATCTTTGGGGAGGCTTGGTCGGATACTTCAGTGAATGGGTTAGACCTGTCCTAATAGCTAACTCCTAACCAGGTTAAGGAAAATGTAGCAGTATTACAGAAACTTTGTAATAACTTTACTGGCATCCCGTGGTGAATCCATCTATTCAGGCACCATGTGGACACGGTCTACCAACAACCCAAGAAACAAAGTCTCTTACAAGATGTGTGAAATAGTTATGCAAACACTGAGAAATGAGCTGCCAGACATTTTGGAACTGGAGGTATTCTAGCAGCACAACAGTCCCTGGGCCTTGGCTATAATGATAACATCAAATAAAAATGGCAGTACCTGTCTCTGTAAAACCAGGAAAATCTCCAACAAACACAAACCAGTAAATTTCCAACAGGTAACAGGTCCTCAGCTAAAACAGCTCACCAAGAAGTTCTAATATTTTATAAGGTAATCCAAAACTATGTTTGAGGTGTTACAAACAACTTTATTAAAATAATAATCAATAAAATAAGCATAGTTTTTTTCATATACCAACAGGACTTCTTCAGAATCTATCTTTACTAACATTCAGTAGTTTAAATAGTCCACCAAAAACATGGTCACATGATCCTTAGAAAAAATTCTCTTCCAACATTTAAAGTAGCAAGCGGACCAAAATTGTTAGTTTGCCATTTTCAAAGTTCATTGTTTAAGAACATATGTTGTAAAGTTATAAATATATGTTAAAATAGTATTCAAAGCTTAGGTATAAAATGTAAGTATAAAGTTTGAAATTTTTAAGAAATTATTATTTTTTTATTTTTAAGTACTGTAATAATAATAAAATAACATATAATAATAGTATATAAAATAGTATATAGAATATTAAACAAACCACTTATAAAATACAAAAAGATTGAAACCATTTTTTCAATAATAGTCTATATACTATCATTCTATAGGTTTCAATTTAAGTAAATATTAAGTAGAACAGTACTCATTTAAGGTCTATTCAGAGCATTTATTAATTTTTATTTATTTTACATTTATTGACTGGGCTAGTCTAGCTGGATACATGTCCATTTTCTGTAGAGGCCCAGGGAGATAAGCTCTAAGCAAGTAAAATGAGAAAAAAATACAATATTTAAACAATACTAATACAATACTATACTAAAAAAATACAATGCTTAGAAAGTATTTAAATTGCAATACATTGGAGAAATTAAACCAAATTGGAACGGAAATGAAAATTCTATTTAAGTAGAGTAGTATATAGTCAATACATAGTTTAAGATACAAATAAGTACAGGTACACCCAAAGGTCTGAAGTGATTTGTATTAGACAAAAAGGAGAAAAGGAGACAAGAGAAGGTTATAGAAGAAAAGAAAAACATACTGGCTAGTATAGGGCTAGTTTGCATAGAATATTTTTGCAGAAGGGACATGGCCCAGAAGTAAGGGGTAGAACAAGATGAGAAAAAAGGAGAAGAAGTCTGGTTTAGAGCAGGGACAAAGCCAGAGAATTTTCAGATGTTCTTTGAGTTTTTTTTTGAAAAGAGATGTAGATGAGAGAGATGTGAGTGTCCTAGGGAGCTTGTTCCAGATTTTGTCCACAACGTTAGTAAAAAGTGAGTCGCCCACTTTATTATTATATTTAACATCGGAGATTAGTAGCTTATTTGCTGAGCGAACTGTTTCCAGATTTTTATAAGGGGAGATCAGGTTAATAAGGATAGGGGTATTATTTGGGTGGTAAAGAATTTTTTGTATGATCACTAGTTGATTATACAGAAGATGGTTTTGTATTTCTGACCATCTGAGTTGTTTAGGGTTATGGCAGTGATGGGTTCTAAAAGGGGTGCCTGTGGCAAATTTGGCTATGTTGTTATAGCTGATTTCAAGCTTGCTTAGATTGTGTCTTGATAGATTGGTGTATATAGCGGAAGCATAGAATAGGGTAGAAGTGAGGTGTGTCTGGGCAATGGAGGTTCTAGCTAGTGGAGTGAGGTAGGGTTTGATTCCATACAGCGAGCCTAGTTTTTTATAAACAGTTTGGATAGTATTGTTGATATGGTCATCAAAGCTGAGTTTATTATCAATGGTAATGGCCAGGAGATGTGTGGTAGTATCAGGGGAAATAGTAGTTCCATTATTAGAAGTAATTGTGAAGTAGATCTCTGGTGACTTTTGGGTAGGAGCAAAAAGCAGATGTTTTGTTTTTTTGGGATTTAGGAGGAGGCAATGATGGGTAAACCAATTTTCAACAGTGATACTGTTTGAGTGAGGGTTTGAAGAGAGGTAGATGACTTTGCAGTACAGATCAAAGTTGAGTCATCAGCGTATTGTATACAGGTGGCTTTAGGAAATACAGTGTTGAGATCATTAACAAAAATGGAGAAAAGAAGAGGGCCTAGGATAGATCTTTGAGGGACTCCAATGTTTATGTGTAGAGGTGAGGAGAGAGTATTGTCCAGAGTACTGCTTGTTGTCTATTTTCAAGATAGGATGTAAACCAGCATATTGCTTGTGGGTCAAGAGATTGGGCTTGTAGTACACTGATCGGTAAGTTGTGGTTCACCATATCAAAGGCTTTAGATAAATCAATGAATAGTGCCGAAGATAGAGAGTTATTATTTCTATTCCTGTTAATACAGTCTGTAAAAGTTAGTAAAGCGGTAGTTGTACTATGAAAGGGCCTGAAGCCATGCTGGCAGTTGGCTAGTAAATTATTATGGAGCAGATGTTGAAGTAGTTGATAGTGAATACATTTTTCCATTATTTTGGCCAGTGGGGGAGAGTAATGCAGTAGGTCGGAAATTAGAGATATCAGTGGATTTGCCTCCTTTATGTAAGGGGATAATGTGGGAGACTTTCCAAATGGATGGGATGTTTCCTTCTAAAATTGTTCAGTTTATAAGGATGGATATGGGATATGCAATGACTTTGGCTGCTATTTGTAGGTATTCAGCTTGGAGGCGGTCAGCAGAAGGGGTACAAGGTTTGAGTTTTTGTAGGAGTTTGCAGATAAAGGATGTTGGTACGGGTTGGATATGTAAGGAGGGCACTGAGCTGTCAGTGTTTTGGAAAGGGGTGGGGGAGAAGGAGATAGTGTATTAGCAAGTGTTTGAATAGTTTCAGTGAAGTAATTGTTGAAGGCATCCACTATTTGTAATGGATTATTATGGGGAATTGATGATGGGGCTGGAGTTTTGGTATGTCCTGGTTTGAGTAGCTTATTAATGCCTGACCAGAACTTTTGAGGGGTTTTTGGGTGTGATTGCTGAAGGGTGAAATAATAGTTTTGTTTATCTAAGATGATGTCTTTTTTGGTTGCATTTCTTAGCTGTTTATAGTGCAGGTGGTCTGCAGAGCTCTTAGTGGCTCTCCATTTGGTCCATATTTTGTTCCTTGGGAATATTTTTTCTCTGGTTTGTTTTGTGAGCCATGGGGCAGCTTTGTTTCTAACTCAGGAAGAGTGAGGAGGGGTGTGCAGATCTAGGATTTGTAGGAATTTTGTATTAAAGTAGGAAACAGCTTCATCTAGTTTGAGTACTTTCAGTGGTGACCAGTTGCAGGCCTTTGGTTCACTTTGAAAGCTCTCTGCTTGAAAGTGTTTTTTTGAGAGATAGGATATAAAAGTGTTATTATTAGGAATATGAGCCTTTAGCTTTGTTATGTAGGTTAGTACATGGTCACTAATGTCATCAGGAAGTGTTTCTGGTATATAGGTTTCAGGATGACTATTTATAAGGATCCAGTCAAGGACGGTTTCTTTATTACTAGGTTTGTGAATTCTTGTGGGGGTGTTTTTTATTTGCGTGAAGCCATAAAGATTAATGTGGGTGTCAGGATTAGGATTTAATTGTTAGCATTAAAGTGCAACTGACAGTACAATTCTCTGGCTTCAAACCTTAAAGTTCATGGTCCTCCTCTTGTACTTTGTTTAATCTGTTCTAAAATACTAAACTTAAAATTATGACCTGGGCAAACATTTATATGTTTAGTAAGAGCATTTGTATTTTTGTTTCTTTTGATGTCATATATATGTTTATATATCTGCTCTTTTAAAGTGCTCTCCATTTCTGTTATATAAAATGACTCATCTACTTGACCCAGGCCTAGATATACTAACCCCAGGTATATACAATTAAATGTATCTGTTATTTTATGTTTATATTAATTTATTACAAATTCATCACCCACCAGAATGTACTTACAGTAGCTACAAAAAACAAATTTTTTATGCCTTTATCTCGTGTATATTCAATGTGTATTTTTTTGGGGGGGAGGGCTCTCCAAGATGTTTTTCATGCAAGCTCCTTTTTTAAAAACTATGATGGGTCTTTCCCCTGATTTTTCAGAATTAACTTCATATCTAATAGTATATTCCAATTCTTTTCAAGCACCCATTTAATTAGGCCACTTTCAGTATTAAAAGTTATAAAGCTACTACTGTAGGGACACAGTACATTCACAGTTTTTGAGACTTCCTGTTATTTCCCCATCTGTTACTAAATAAAATAAGATTAAAGTGGCTAATTCTCTTTTGTGTATCACCTCTTCCATAATGTCAATCATCATAGCCCTTGGATACCCCCTTTGAAAAACAAGTTTGACATGAACTGACATTTTTACAAAAAACTTGGTATTTTGTTGCCACTCTTGATGCTCTATCTAGTTGTCCCTTTATGATAGACTTCTTTTGTTTTTGTGGGTATCCACTCATAAAGTGAAGTCATGTGTTCGATTTTATGGGTTTCCAGTATATTTTGGATGTGTCCATATTACTAATGACATCTTTTTCTAAAAGTATATCCAAATAGTGAATAGATTTTTCTCTTGATTTGTTTGGTAAATTCTAGAAAGGTGGTAATGTTATTAATATATTTTATAAAATCATCTATTCTATCTTGAGTATCCTTCCAAAAAAAAAAAAAAAAAAACACATAACCAAATAACTTGTATAAATCCTACAAGAATGTATGTAGGCAGCATTAATAATGTGCCTTTTTTTCCCAGTGTGCCATTACTATGCTGGCAACTAAGGAACCACAGTTTGAGCCCATATCCACCCCATTTCTTTAAAGGAAATGTTCTCCTTCAAAGTGTATAAAATTGGGGTGGGGGGTAGCCAAGATGGTAAACTGGTAGCAGCAAAATCTTAGATCTCTTACCTCAATACTATTTCTGACAGAATTTCAAGAAATAAGAAACCAAATAAGGATTATTTTTTCATCAAACAACTTCTAAAACCTTGGATTATATATTAAACTACTTTTTTATTATCAGACTACAAAAAAATTCCTGTCAAATTAAGTAGCAGAAAACAAACTCCATCAGCACTTCAGAATGAATCACCTGAAGAACTCATCACAAGAATCTTCCCTCAAGAAGGGACTACATTCAGTTTTATCTAATATCCAGGACTCGTCACTAAAAATTGATAAGATTGATAACAAACTGGATACATTTAAAGATAAATGTTCCCAACAACTAGAACAGCTTCAAGAAATAGTAATGCAAAAAAAAAAAAAAAAAAAAAACAGCTATCTAAAATGCAACAATCACTAAATGACATGGAAACAAATATTACATAAGAAGAACACCAAACAGAGTTCTTATTAAAACAAAACACATATCTAATGGAAAAAATAGACAACCTAGAAAACAAAACTAGGGGGAACAACATCCGGATATATGGACTACCTGAGAAAAGTGAAGGGGGCAACTTTATTTATTTATTTTATTTATTTGCTTTTGTTGACCGGGAAAGTCCACTGGGCTGAAATGAGCACATTTTCAGTGGAGGCCCGGGGACAAAAGCTCCATAACATAATACAAAATAGTAGAATTAGTTAAACAAGAGTTTCAAAGAATAATAAACATTTTTGTAACTTATATACAATCAATCTAGTTCAATTATGTTGCTAGAAGATATGAGATCAACATTGATTCATGTAAGGTATCAAGTGTATAAGGTGTATAACATGGAAGAACGGATAAGCCGTACATCTATACAGTTATGTAGTACAGTTTTTGACAGACTCTGCAGAATGGCTTATATGGAATACATACAAGTATATATAAATGTACTGTATTTCTTATAACATTGTTAGGCAAAGTATGGTGCTATCAGATTTTTAAGGGTGACAAGAGAGGAGGAAGAAAATGATTACAGAGATAGAAACAGTCATTAATGAAGTCAGGTTAATGGGGAACTGGAGATAGTGCATGGACAGAGCCATTTAGAGGACAGATGTTGATATAGCAACTTTTTGAATAAGGAGGTACTATTAATGTTTCTGAGAAGAGGTGGAAGAGCATTCCAGAGTTTGGCTACAGTGAAAGAGTAGAGATACTGACCTACTGTGAGTTTTGGTCTATTTACTTGGATAAGAGACTGATTTTCAGATCTGAGATGTCAGTTTGGCTGATAGATAGTTAGGAGGGATGAGATGGCTGGGCATTCCAGAGGTTTGTATATAATTTTGTGTGCTGTAGATAGTTGAATGTATGCGAGGTGTTGTGGAAGATCAAGCCAGTTCAAGGATTGTAGGGATTGGCAGTGATGGGAAGAGTATTTTGCAGAGGTCACAAACTTAGCAATTTTATTATAACAGGTGTCCATCTTAGTTTTTAGGCAGGAATGGATGTTTGTAAGAATGAGTGCACCATAAAGGAGAGAGAGCAGGAGAAAGGTTCAGGCTAGTGTTTTTCTAGTAGAGTAATTTAAGAAGTGTTTATGTCTGTAAAGGGTACCAATCTTTTGGTGTATTTTTTGATATTGTTATGGATGTGTTGGTCGAACGTTAAATTATCATCTACAATAACGCAGAGTAACTTGATGTGGGGGACTATCTCTATGGCTGTTTTGCTGGATCAATGGATATTAATGTTTGGTTTATGAAGAGTGATTTTTTTGGGGTGTAGAGATCAAGAGTTTGGATTTATTGGGGTTAAGGGCAAGATAATTATTTGTCATCCAAAGTTCTGTAGCAAAGAAAGCATTTTGGGTCATAGTAAGTTCTGTTTCTGATGTAAATTTATCTGCATTTTGTACTACTGATCCATGAGTAATGGCAGAGTGAAAGTCATTTATGAAAAGACTAAAAAGAAGGGGTCCCAAGATTGATCCTTGGGGGACTCCTGTGGTAGTGTTGAGAAAAGGTGAGGGGGAGTGAAGCCATTTGGTTGATTGTTGTCTGTTAGTGAGATAGTTGGTGAACCAGTCAAGAGTAGAAATGGGCATACCTAGGTTTGAGAGCTTAGAGAGGGGGAGAGAATGGGAGATGGTGTCAAAGGCCTTAGATAGATCAAGGAAGAGTGCAGAGATGAGTTTGCCATCATTATGGTTGAGGTTGACAGTATTCAGGAAGGATAGGAGAGCAGTTATAGTGCTGAGTCCAGGTCAAAAGCCATGCTGGGTGATGGAAAGGAGTTGGTTTTGGTGTAGATAATTCATTAGTTGGATTTGGATGCATTTTTCCATTATTTTGGAGATGGGGGGTAGTATGGCAATAAGGCAGAAATTACAGATTTCTGTATTGTTGCCACCTTTGTGTAAGAGGATTATGTAAACTTTTTCCAGAGGGAGGGTACGTAGTATTCTTAGATGGATCTGTTTAGGAGACTACTGATAGGGTAGCTGATAGATCTAGCTAACATTTGTAGGTACTCCGGAAGTAAGTTGTCTGGGGCCATACTACCAGGTTTCAGTTTTAGTAAGAGCTTGGTTATAGTGGAAGTGGGAATGGGAGAGAAAGTAAAAGGTTGGGGAGAAAAGTTCATAGAAGAGGAGTGAGTTGTGGGGTTGTTGTTGGGATTAGTTTGAGGAAAGGTGGTAGCCAGTTTGGATATAGTCTCTATGAAGTATGACTTGAAGGGAGAAGTGAGTTCAGCAGAGGATTTGTCAGGATTTGTGCAAGGGTTGTTTATGGTGCCAGGATTTAATAAAGTAGAGACTGAATTCCAAAATCTTTTAGGGTTATGGTTAGAATTGTTTTACAGGTGGAGGTAGTATTGTTTTTTGTCGTTAATGACTAGACGTTTTACCTGGTTGCAGAGCTGTTTGAAGAGCTGGAGTCCGATGGGGTTTTTGCTTTTCTGCCATTTTTTCCATGTTTTATCTCTTGTAGTCATAAGTTGCTTGGTTTCGTAGAAAGCAAAATTGCATGGCTAGTTTTTATTCTTTTATTTCGAAGGGGGCCATTCTATTGAGGATGGTTAGGAATTTTAGATTGAATAATTCCACAGCTTCATCCAGGGGTAGGGATTATTTTACAAAGTGTATCATTAAAGTTTGGTGGGTTGAAGTTAGCTAACTGTCTGGTAGATCTATATTGGTGATGGGATAAGGTAGTGTAGGTTT
Source organism: Protopterus annectens (assembly GCF_019279795.1). Taxonomy (NCBI): domain Eukaryota; kingdom Metazoa; phylum Chordata; order Ceratodontiformes; family Protopteridae; genus Protopterus; species Protopterus annectens. The sequence goes on along the minus strand of NC_056744.1, from coordinate 1,516,595,320 downwards.
TGTGTGTTATGTAGGCAGGCTGACGGTCACTGATCTTGCAGGTGAGAGTACCTGATGAAGAAATTTTGTTAGGGTCTGAGACTACGATCCAGTCCAGAATGGAGCCACTGTTGTTGTTTTTAGGTCAGGCTGCGCTAGTGATGAGTTGAGTGAAGTAATAGAGATTGATGGCTACATTGGTAGAGCTACCTATATAATTTAACCAGTTTATGTTAACATCACCTAAGATTTTTGCTTCTTTGTGGATATTGTTTGAGGTCCAGACTAAGATTTCTTCAAATATAGGGGCATTATTGCCTGGTGGGATATATATGACTACCAGGCAGAGACTTTTGAATGTGTTCAATTGTAGATGTGCTATGATGAGTTCTGCTGTGAAAAAATATGGAATAGGGTTTGAGTGAGGAATGGTGGTAAAGGAGTTAGGGTACAGAATTGCAACTCCTTCCCCTTTCTTCTTAGGTATGTCTGATCTTAGACAGGAAAAACCTGGAGGGAGAAATTCTGTGTTTTTTATGTATGGCTTTAGCCATGTCTCAGTTACAGCAATTGCATCTGGTCTAGAATGGGATATCCAGGCATGGCATTCTGGGATTTTGTTTCTAATACTTTGTATGTTAATGGTGGTGAGATTTAATGATTTTTTGAGGTTTAGGTGTTGAAAAGGCAAATGGAGTAGTTCCGGGGTTGGAGTGGATGTCCCCACACTGGGATAGGATAGTGGTGCTATTTGGGTTGACAACAGATTGTGCTTGGAGTTGTACTGTGTTTTATGGAGTGTTGTAAGTTGGGTGTTATGTGAGTATGAAAGTATTTTGAATTTGAGAAATAGCAGTGTATTACTAGGGTAAAGACTAGTAGAAATGTAGGAGTAGGATTTATGGTTGGGAGTTGGGCAGAATTTGTGAAGATGGATAAGAGTTGTGTGTGAGTGGGAGGAAGTGTTGTGAGAACTAGAAGGAATGAGAGAGATAGAGTCAGAGGAAGGAGTAGTATGGTCATGATTAGTAGTTTCATAGTAAAGGGATGAATGTGGAGGTTCCAGAGGGGGATTATGGAGCAGGGGATCTGTAGCTAAAGTAGAAGTAGGAGTTGACAGTAAATTATGATAGTGGAGTGGAAGATTAGAGGGTTGGAGTTAGATATAATGGGTGGGTGAGGCCGGGTATAAATTGCTTGACTGAATGGGTGGGTGGGGCTGGGTGTAAATTGCTTGACTGGATGATGAGTGGGGTTTGGTTAACTATAAATTTAATTGATATGGGGTGGGTGGGAATGGGGGTAGGATAGGGGAGCAGAGTGAGCCGGAGTGAAGCAAAGGGTGAACGGAGTGGCCAGGACCATTCCAAGTAGGCTTTGAAGAGAAGAAAACAATCACAGGGTAAGTAAAGGAGAGGAATTGTGCATGAAAACAGTGCAGCAAAGAAACTAGGGATCAAGGAAAATCAAGCTGAAGAAAGCCAGTAGAAGAGATAAGGTGGGTGAAAAAATGGGATAAGCTATTGAGAGTAGGTAGTGATTGAGTCAGTGAAGGGGGAGATGGGGAGAGGAGGAGAAAAGTGATATAGGAGGGAGGGAGAGAGAGAGATGTTTAGGAAGATGCCAGAAGGAAGCAATGGAGGGTAGATAGGACAATGTAGATTAAGATAAAACTGGGAAGAAAGAGGTAAATGACAGAGTAATGGGAAGGTGATGTACTAGGGCACCACAACACAGCAACACAGCAAAATAACAGTAAGATAGCTATAGGTACAGTTGGGTGGGAGGCAGTTTCCAGACACATAAATAAAACCATACATGGAAGCAGGGTCCAAGATAGGATTCAGGCGTCCAAAGGATATAAGCAATGGAAGAGGCACCAGGGTCTTATTGCTTTTTGGAGCTTATCTGGGAACCAGGAGCTGCAATGCAATGAGGGGGGTTGAGAAGGAGTTTAACCTGATAAAAAAAGATTGGTTAGCGTATGAAACAGTAGTTTGGGTACAGGTACAGAAAGAGGGATCCAAATACCTATGTAGTACTAGATATACAGGAGATGAGGTGTACAGTGGGGAGGAGGAGGTAGAAAGGTGAGTAAGGATGGAAGGGTTGGAGGAGGGTAGGAATGTAAAACTGAGAGGAGGAGGTCAGCAAGAACAGAGTATGAGAAAAGAGAGCAGAGGCATAAAGCAAAATCAAATTATTGTACAGTGAGCATAGACATAAAATAGCAGATATCAAATAATAATAGCCAATCTATATTGCAGTAACATGTCAGATTAAGTACATTTTGTATATGCTTAATTTTCCTTAGCTTTTTAAAATCTACAGCAAATTATTATAGCCATGCTATATTGCTAGCACCATGTCAGATGTGATACTTATTTATACTTCACATTCACAAGTTCAGTAAAATCCAGAGGAAATAACCTGTAACTATGTTGACCATAAGAGTAGAACCTATAGAAATATGTATACAAGGTACAGATCTCGGAAACTGCTGCAGCAATAGTTCAAATGGCTGTGTTTTAGGGGATGCAAGTTTTAAAAAGAAAAATCAAATCAAAAAGCCATGCAGCACCACCTAGTGGATGAGATAGGGATGTATGTATATTAGTAAAGTGATGGACTGTCATGAAAGTACAGCCAGCTGTGTTAAGAAAATTGGGTTGGATTTTAAAAAAATGGAATTTTAGGTATCAGTTTCACAGTTATGAAATAAGTATGAGTATATCACTGTAGTTGATGGAAAACACAACAGTGACAATATTTCCTACACTTTTAGACCAACAAAATCAGAAGGTATGTCTAGGTGAGCTAAGTGGTAGGCAGATAGGGTCAAAGCAGATTAGGAAGTGTCCGAGCTGCTGCGCAGTTAAAATGCAATTAGCTGAAAGCCATTCATACAATCACAGCATTGCATAGAGTTCTCTTATTCAGGAAATAAAACTGGCTTGTATAGAATGCAGGTTTGGTGCAGATGGAAAGCTCAGGAAGGCTGTGTAGATATCAACAGATGACTATAAGATAATAACTAGGGCTGGATCACTTGATTCTGCGATGGCTAGGATGGCAGAACACCATGGGATAATGATGTGAATTAATACTGTTGCTCCAACAATGAAAACCTTTATAACATTGATTCCACTCTCATTTAGAGGATATTAGAGCCCAGGGTTACATATAGCATTTGCAACTGCATTAGTATCCTTTTTTTTTTAAAAGATGAGGGAACCAGAAATGGTATGCTATCATAACACACTTTCAGGACATATAGTGTTTGCAACTGCGTTAGTACACTTTATATATATATATATATATATTTTTTTTTTTTTGTTTGTTTTTTTTTAAAAGATGAGAGAACCAGAAATGGTCTACTATCATACGCACTTTCAGGGCATGAGCAACTTTGTGCAATAGCAGGCTGCTATAATTAGAAAGGCATGGAGAAAAAGCTTCAGCTTACAATTGTTGGCTAATAACATATCTCATAACACTAGCATGATTTAAGATAATGCAAGCAAAGAGCAGACTACATATACTTAAAAGAAGATCTACAAATAACTGCAACTTACAATCCAGGTAAGAACACCACTCATACAAGAGCAGGCTGCTATAATTAAAAAAGCATAGAAAATTAGATTCAGCTGACAATTGTTGGCTAGTAACCTGTCTAGTAACACACTCGCATGATTTAAGATAGTACTAGCAAAGAGCAGACTTCATATACTTTTAAAAGGTCTACACACATCCTGGACTCTGGACATATTGAAATTACCTGAAGCACTTTCATATGGTATTGAACGTGCCCATAGATCATTAACATAGGTTCATAGGTAAGTACTAGGCTATTTGCCCGAGGGCATCTATAAGCCTAGCCGGAATGTGTTGGCTTTTGCTGCCACCTTAGATTAGTTCCCTGTGCCTTGGTCCAGCAGAGACATTAGTTTCCTGTACCTCTGTCCAGCAGAGCCACTGCAGTGATCCCTGGGGTAAATATTCTGTTTCCCATCCGCTCGTCACGGTTTCTCTTGAAGAGCGTTAGTGTGGGGCTTTGTCTAATGTAGATTGTAATCCTGTTACAAAGCATGAGGAGTCTCTGGGACAGGAATCTATCTCTCCACCACGTCCTATTTATCAATGGAAAGTTCATCTACAATCAAAAATAAGCCAAGGTCTATAATAGTAATACTCTTTTCTACACAGGATAAGGAACTAATACTAAAAAAAGGCCTGGGCTAACTCACCCATTAAATACCAAGATGTTTTAACAAGATTTGACAATGATTATTCAACAACTGTAGTTTCCAAGCAGAGAGAATTTCTTCCTTTAATAAAAGTCTTAAAGAAAAATCAACTGAAAACACACCTTTTATTTCCATCAAGATTGAAGGTTTTCCTTCCAGAAGGTATAAAAGTATTTGAATCTGTGGAACTAGCAACAAAATACCTAACTACCGACAATATTTTTGCACATGTAGAAACAATGGATTGGACTAATAGCACACCAAAAAGAAATGCTGAAAAAAAAAACAGTCGGAAAACTGTAGAACAAAAGAAAAAAAAACTGAAGGATAAGTAAACATACAAGGTACTCATCATATTTTTTCATGTTTAGACAACAAAATTTTTAATGCTGAAAGTCATCTATTAAAACAGGTACCATTTTTTTCAGTTATTAGCATATTACTTTAAAATTAACATGAAAACTAATTATAAAGCATAACCTTAACATGCAGTCTAAATGAAACAAATAATGCTAACTTAAATAGAATAAACCTTAAATATTAGAAGTATTATAAATTTGCTTAGTGTTATAAGCAATGCTTAAAAATGAAAAGTCAGTTTTTATTATATGACTCATATGCAGGTTGAGTTTCCATAATCTAACACCATGTCTATTATGTGACTGAATATGAAAGCATTGTGTTTGAATAATATAATTAATTATTAAATTTACTTTCACTAAGTTAAATTAGAAGTATCATGATATATTGATTTGTTTTCATAAATATTTGAGTTTGTTTGACATATCCTTGTTGTAGATAAAGCAAAGCATCTACTGTTGCTTGACTTCCAGACTGAGTTTGGCCCATGAACATAAATAAAATGATAAATAGCACCATTTTTATAAGATATGAAAGGTATGCTTTAAAATAAAGTGTTAGCATGAGGCATACCTTTGCTTTTGACAATCCTGAATGCAAATTGCTTTCAAATGGGTTCTTGAGCCACTCTTATAATTCACAGTGAAGTAAAGATGCTGTTTGCTTCCTGGAAGCTATCACAAACTAGTTTTAAGGTTTCTGGTGCTTTTTGGATACTTGCAAGGTCGAGGTCAAGGAGTGCTTGTAGAAAAAGCTAAAACAATGCGGCTTGAAGGTATTAAGTAAGACATAAAGTTGCAAACAGCTTTCAAACATAAATAAAACATTACAGAGAAATTATCACAGCTCATATGGTGTAGTGGTAACTTACTGTGGCTATGGTGTGCAGGGTCTTGAGTTTGAGACTTGCAAGGGCTGATTATTGTAAATAGTTGGGAGAGTGGTCAAATGGTTAAGGTGTTTGCCTTACAAACACAAGGTACGTGGTTTGAGTCTCACAAGAGATAATTGGCTAGGCCAGTTAGCCTAGTACTAATCTATACTTATATTTAATGCTAAAAAGATATAACAAACCTGTTTAGACACTTCCAGTGCTCTATAAACACACAAGGTCGATGTCAAGGAGCACCCTAAGAAAACAATAAAGTAAAATAGTTCAAATGATTAAAAAAAACATTTACATTATAATAAACTACTTCTAATGAAGTTGAGTTGTTATTTTGTCATCAGATATCATTGTGAGCCTATCAAGAGGTTTCTGATGCCTTTGACAGCATGTACAGTGATGGTTATGAAGTATATTAAAGAAGCAGATACAAAAGAGTACCTTGAAACTTTAAAATGAAAAAATAAGGCAGTAAATAAAAAGATAACATTAAAATAAAGTTTCTATTAATAAGTAAAGAAAAAAGAAAAGTGAACTTTATTAAAAATCTCAATTTTAAAATTGTTGAAATAAAACATGTTTTTGTTTTAAAATAAAGCCAGTATGGAAATATGATATAAAATAAATAAGCACAGATGCCTTGATCCAAGTTCAAACAGACAGCATTATGGGAAACTATACTTCCAACTTGCACTTAGAATATATTAAAGAACATTCATTATAAAGTTTTGGGACAAACACGTTATAAATAATTTTATGATTTTATTTATGTACTTGCAATAAAACAGTCATTATGATGTCACTACAACATAGAATTAATATGAAGTCATTGAATGGGTGTATTTATTTGAACACACATAGAGGAAGTGAGTAAATGAAGTAGAATAGATAAGACAAGATAAATTATGAAGCACATAACATCAGAATGGCATTGTTATTGTAAACAACTTGTGAAAATGAATGAGTGGAACATAAGCAATCATTAATGATTGATGTCAGAGAAAGTAAGGAAGTCATTATCTACAGTCTCAATTATATGTATGGAACACTCCTGCATATGTGATTGATTATTTAAAAAAAAATGAACCCTTTCATTTATATATAACTCTGAAACACACTTATAACTAATATAAAATATTACAAGCAAAAATGCCTTGGCGGAAAACTATTCCTATAGCAAAAGTATAGGAACATAATTTTCAAGTAATAATTAGTTTAATAAGTGTTTAACATTATTAAGTAATATAAAAATAAGCAAATACCTAAGACAAATACCAAGAAATATATACACTTTGAATAGCTGAAGTGAGATGTTTAGTCTCTGAATAGGTAATAACAGATCATAATTAAATATGAAATAATACACTAAAGTAAAAGTTGTAACAAAAACTGACTTCTTGAGTATCTGATATGAACTGGACAATGACAGAACTATCAGTTCATGTTTGTTTATTTTTGAAAACATATACTTAATATGTATATTATTTTATGAATGTTATATTTGTAGAGAGATAAGATTCTTACTATATGCATTCAGTTATAAGTAAACTAAATTTTAAAACATGTGTACTTAGAGTTTATTAATTGTTATAAAGCTCCTCATACCTTGACATATGCTGAATATTAAAATGCTTAGAAGAAATACAACATATTTACAGAACTAAACAGGTAGAGAGCTATTGGGAGTATGTAATAGTGATAGAAAGATTGCCCGTGTAGTTGAACTATTCAGGCAAGAGGTGTTTTACCTCATGAGTTTGATTGTTGGAAGTATATTTAAAGTAGTTAAACTTGAATGTTTTATGTTAGTTGAAATATTGGTGCCTTTTACAAAAATACATAATCTGTTAATTTATTATGAAGTGATATCTTCTCCAATGATCAGTGTTGGAGTTCAAATGACATGCAAGTATACATTTATATAACTCCAGAGCAATTTTAAAAACATGAATGTGTGTTGATTAATGTCAATGGTTTAAACAATAACATTAAAAGAAAAAGTTTATTCAAATATATAAACCTGTATAACCCACATTTTTTTCAAGAAACACATCTTTTAGAAGAAGACAAGGACAAATTAATTATACTATACTGACTATTTCTCAATTCAAACAGAAAAGGAGAGGAGTAGCTATATTAATAAAAAATGCCTTGCTTGCTCCAAAAGTAATAAATACCTATCAAGATTACTTCAGGAATCTTCTGTTTAGTATCAATATAAATAAATAGGAAAATCTATACATTAGTAAGTATATATAAATTGGATCCTGAGAGTTGGAATAAACACAGTAAACCAGCATATTGAGCACATAATGTATCTTACAAAAGGTAGCCTGGTTATTGCAGGTGCCTTTAACTTTATTATGGAAGAACAAGATACTGATACAAAATGCAAAAAGAAAAAATCTTCTACTTCAAGAGCACTAATTAGGTTTATAGACACAGCAATTATTAAATATATTAACACATTTGCAGACCAAAATGTATTATTTTTTACTTTTTAATCACATCGACATAAAACTAGCTCTAGGATAGACAGACTGTACATATCAAATGATTTAACAACAAAATTAGAAAGATTTAAAGTTATAATCTGCCCTTTATCAGACCACAATGCATTAACATTTGACTTGAAACTCAGTCCCATACAATGAATATCCATTACTAGAATACCATTGTATATAACAACCCTGAAAGAATTTATGGAATTTTATATAAATGAAATTAATACATTTCTAGAAATAAACATAACTAAAGCTATATCAGAAATCTATATCTGGTAATCAATAAAAGCATATATTTATGGTAACATACTATCATGGTGTATCAATAAAAGGAAAATGTAGAGTAAAGATATGATGGAATTACAAAATAAAATAGATAAAATCAAACTGAAAATACAAAAAGGAAATTGATGTAGTGTCAGAATTGATTCAACTTAATAATAAGTATACAGAGATATTGCTCCATAAACTATGGTTAATCTAGAAAAAAATCAAACTAAATTCATATTCTATGAATCCAGATAATCAAAGACAACTAGCAAACAGAACTAAAAAAAATCATTATATCTAAGCAAATAAAAGAAATATATAATCCCCATACTAAAAAGAAAGCTACTGATTTGAATAACATTTTAGAAGCTTTTAGACTTCATTATAACACACTTAATTCTACAAAACCTTTCATGTCTTCACATTGTCTTCACCTGATAAGATTAAAAGATTTATTAATAAAAATATTCATGATAGAATAACACAAGAACAAACAGAAAACATTAATAGACCAATCGCAATGACAGAACTGAAATCATAAATTAATAAGCTTAAAACAAATAAAGTTCCTGGACCAGCTAACATATTACCAGAAATGTACAAATTATTGCCAAGACAACCTCTATCTATACTTTTAAAAGTATATACCATAGTCAAGGAAGTCATAATTAGCCCCCCATTATGGAAATATTCATTAATATCTCTGACAATAAAACAAGACAAAGACGAAAGACTTTGTAAATCATATAGACCTATAACATTATTAAACATAGATTATAAAATGTTTATGGCAACTCTTACCAACAGAATTAAACACTTTGTTCCCATATTACTACATGAAGATCAAATGGGATTTATAAAAGGAAGAAATATCTATGATAATATTAAAAGGGTAATAACACTAATTGACCATAATAAACTCAGAAATACATATATAACTATAGTCACCCGATATATAGACAGTGCCTTTGACTCTGTCAATTAGAATTACTTATTTTTAGCTCTGGAAGAATATAAATGTCTGACTGGCTTTTCAACTCTCATAAATGCTTTTTATGAAAACACTCGAGCTAGCGTCAAATTGGGATCTCATAGATCAGGGCCTGTTAATATCATCAAAGGAACCAAACAAGGATGCCCCTTATCACCTCTGTTATTTGCACTTTTGATAGAACCCTTTGCAAACAATATCAGATTAAACTCTAAAATTAAAGGTATAGAAATTGCTAAAACATTAAATATTAAACTACAGATGTTTGCGGATGACATACTCTTGACATTGACAGACAAATAATTCACTGCAAGCTTTATTTAAGTCAATATCTAATTTCCAAAGCATTTCTGGATTACAATTTAATGAAAATAAAACAAAAATTTTATTTATAAATAGCAAACAAGACAAACATATGTATAAAAAGTTATCTAAATATGTTTTTACAGACTGTAGACTTCAGTATTTGGGTATTCACTTATCAGATGACTTACAGGATATGATTTCATTTAATTACAATTCAGTATTAGATACAATACAATTAATGATTGACAGTTGGAATAAGTACATATTTACAATGGAAGACAGGCTATATCTGATCAAATCAATATTTTTCCTAAGATACAATACTTAATACAGGTTATATCCCTCTACCCCAAGCAAATTATACAGAGATATAATAAAATGATTTTACATTTCCTATGGTTTCTTAACAAACCCAGAATAGCATTAAATAACCACTTAATGAATTGGGAAGATGGAGGAATACATTTACCTAATATACAGGCTTGCATACTTGCCTCCATAGTTAAAAACATAACAATATGGTTAAATCTTTCTTACACATCTATATGGAAACAAATACAAGAACAAATTTGCTGAGAAACAATATAAAACCAAATACAAGAACATTTATTAATACTACATATTCCATTATATTGGATGCTTAAGGATTATATAATAGAAAGTAAAGCCATTACAATCCCATCTAATTATGTAAATCTAACAATACTGAATTTAAAAAATATATTAATAAGGAACCTAACATCAATTCTTGGCTGTTTTCTCTTTTTCCTATAATATACATCCAATAATCTAGAGACATTGCAAGTTCATAGAATGGACAAATTAAAACAAGGGCAATTTTTTTTCTGGGATTAATGCCTAGATCAGGATAAGATTCTGTCAACCAAATAATACATACATTTAATATATATAAAAATAACCAACCAACAGACAAAACAAACCTAAATTATTAGAACACATACAAATTATTATTAATCAACCTTTCCAAGGCAATGGCTATTTGTCAAATATATATAAAATTGTTAAGAAAACAAAAATCTATAAAAAAAGGCATACTGGAATTATTTTGCATCAATAAATGCATGTCAACCAACACATGAAGAAAAAGAAATGACACATCTTCAAAATATACGGCATTATCACTTAAATGGCATTTATTTACTTGGAGATATTTACACAGTAGTTTTTTAACTCCACAAAAGCTAGCCTTAATGTTTAAAAATAAAGACAAATATTGGAGATGTAAAATAGAATTAAAGGCAGATTGATAACATGTATTTTATAATTGTATGAGTCTTAGTGAGTTTTAGAATAATAATGACTATATTTTACATATTGTATTTAATGATAACTTTCATTTAACCAAATTTCTAGTTTTATTTAACTCCCCCATACCTAAACATGTTCCTAAAAAAATCTTCAATTATTTGGACTTTACTTGCCATAGCACATAAGATCATCACATCTAACTGGAAATCTGATACACCACCATCATTCAATGATTTTGAAAAACTTGCTTTAACAGTTGGAAGAATGGAAATTTCAACACTAAAAAACAGAACTAACAGAATTACTTGATACTACAACTGGCAGACTGTAATGGAAATACTGGCAAAGAATGATATGAATACATGGGTCTATATTAGAACATAGAAGTTTCACAACTTCGAAAGTTCTAATATCGACCCCTATTCAGCGAATGCTGAAAATAGTGACGCTACAGAAAAACAAATTTTTTCCTAGGGAAAGAATTCAGTTGTCCGTTTCTGTCACTTTGCTACTTTCAGCATTGTGGTGGAAAGTTATGGGTCGGGTTCAGGTAAGTGTGTGATTGGGGTGGGTTAATTGAGTTAGGGTTAGGGCATGGGTCAGGTAAGTGTGCGATTGTGTGGATGTAAGGGTTAGGGTGGGGTAGGTGAGTTAGGTTTAGGGCATGGGTGAGTGTGCGATAGTGACGGACCTTAGGGTTAGGGTTTGGGTCAAGGTAAGTGGATAGATAGTGGTGTATGTACAGTTTTGTGTAGGGTTAGATGTAAGATTTTAAGTGTATGTGTGTGGATTGCTGTTAGCTTGGTGTGCTTGTGTTGTGTGTGTGTGCTTCAGAACCACAAAATTTTTCCCTAGGGGAAAAAATTTGCTGTTCTGCATGTTCGATGTTTTCAGCTTTCGCTGAATAGGGGTTGATATTAGAACATTCAAAGTTGTGAAACTTCAATGATCTAATATAGACCCGAATACACACTAAGATAAAATAATTTTACAACAATATAAAATGTATTTGTTTTCTATAGGTGCCACTGTAAATAGTTACCTTTTTGTTTTTAGGCTGAGATTATGGGTCTACTTCACATTGTCGTAAGCCGACAATATTGAATCTGATCTTGTTGGCACGACAGTGTCGAAAGTGCAGAACATCGTGCAGGTAAACGGAAATCTCCGTAGGGCTAGTTTTCTGTTTACCTCAATGTAGTGCGGTCTTGGAGTTGCTATATTTAAGTGGGGGGGGGATTGCCATTTAGTTATTTTTTTGTTTGTTTATTTTTTTGACGTTGTTCGATATTTTACTAAATCGGTCAATAAAGGTCGACCTTTATTGATTCGATTTAGTAAGATTTCAATAACGTGATATAGACACGAGATTATAATGCTATTTATGTAATAATTTTATTGATTCATATGATGGCTAAATATAATATTGTAAATAATTTCATAAATCTTATTTTATAAATGTAAAAAGATATTTCTTATCACTATTTACAAGTATGACTAAATTATTTACAAAATAAATAAAAACAATTTGAAAGTAAAAGTGTATAAAATTGTTCTTCAGCACCAGTTCAAGTAGTTCCTCAAATAAATTCACTGTATCTTGTGGAACTTGTTTCTCATATAGAAATTTTGTAAACCATAATAACCTACTTCATGTGGAATGACCGTGTATAGGTCCTTTACATCCACAGTAACTTAAAAGACCTTTAGTATTCATTTATAAAATGTTAATTTTCTCCAGAACGTTCCAAGAGTGCCTGCAGATTTTCTGCTCAACCTTTAGCAATTCTTTTAAACTATTATCGAAAAACTTCACACAAGCACTTGTTATTGACCCTCGCCCATCAACAGTTGGTCGCATCATTGGATTTTCCATATTTTTGTGGACCTTAGGGATCCCAAAGATGGTTGGTGTGATGGGAGAGGGCATATTAAGATAGTTGTATTCATCAATAGACAACCTGTCTTCAATAAACATGTCCTTTATCTGGACCCTGATTCTGTGATAAGCCTGATTTAGTTCATTCAAAGAAACATTTTGGCATGTTTCCATTTCTAAAATATTCAACATTTTCTCCCTGTATACATTCTTGTCCATAATTACCATCCCACCGTCTATGTCTGGTTTCATAATTCATAGTCCCTGACTTTTTAAAAACTCCTGTTTCTCTGTTTTTTCATGCGACATATTTGATATCCTTGACTCAATGTTTCTATTGAAAAGGCTTCTGAAGTCAATCTCATATATTCTTTTGTATATTTGCAACACCGAAGGAGTGGAGGGTTAAAGGTACTTGAAACTTTAAAGTCATTCATGACTGGGTATAATTCATCAAACTTAAGCTTGAAATTCAGTTTTCTAGTATACATTTTATGGTCTATAAAACATTGGCTAAATTAGCTATTTTTAAGTGTATGAATGACATGCCCTTTGCAAGAAAATCTGCAGTGACAGTGTCACTTTCTACAGATGTGACATTATATACTTCAAAGTCACCAGTGGAGCTTGTTATAATTCTCACTAAATGGCCATGCCCTTCCAAGTCATTATTCATACTAGATTCATTGTTATGGTTATCTAATATTATATTCAAGTCTAGTTTCCCATTTGGCTCCAAAATATTTTGTTTTGTTGTTAGAAATGTGCTCGATTTGGCAGATGGCAAATGCTTTCTTAGACATTTTCTATACTGTGGTTTTCTCTACAAAAATACTGAAGGTTAAAAGTGCCAACTTTATGTTAGGCCTGCTGACATGTTTGTGGAAGGATGGTGGAGTAAAGCATTTGAAGTCATCACTGTACCACATACAGACAAATGCTCTAATGGAGGAGTTTAACTCTACACTGAAGATCATGTTGATTGCATTGTCAGACCACCTCAAAAATGAGTGAGACAATTATCTGTTACATCTTCTCTTTGCTCAGAGGTAGGTGAACCAGGATTCTACAGATTTTTCATAATTTGAGCTGTTATATGGTCTCAGGGTGAGGGAAACTCTGGATTTAAGTTCTGATGATGGGAAGGGTGAGTGCAATTCCTGCAAGGAATTTTCTGTTGAGCATGTCCTTAACTTCAGGACTAGGCTTGGGGAGCACATAGAGGTGACCCAAGAGTACCCAGCACAAGCATAACAGCCGAAAAATTCTAGTATGACAGGTCAGCTGATTCAGAGAGTATGCAGCAGGGCTGCAGGGCAACAGCAGATGGTGCTTATTCCTGTTACATATAACAAGCTTCAGACAGCCTGAGATGGCCCCTTCATCACAGTGAAAATGATGAGTAACATTAACTATATGGCAGAGTGACCAGTCAGGAGGAAGAAGCACAAAGTCTACCATGTTAACATGATAAACACCTTATCAATGCAGAGAGGCCCTTGTTCTCAGTATCTGCAGTAGGTTGTAAGAGGTACCAGAGGGGAATCTGGTAGAAGATATCATTGGAGAGGCTTGGTCGGATACTTCAGTGGATTTGGTTAGACCTATCCTAATAGCTAACCACTAACCAGATTAAGGAAAATCTAGCAGTAGTACAGAAACTTTGGAATATTTTTACTAGCAACTCATGGTGAATCCACCTATTGAGGCACCATGTGGACACAGAGTACCAACAACCCAATAAACAAAGTCTCTTACAGGATGTGTGAAATAGTTACACAAACACTGAGAAATGAGCTTCAAGACATTTTGGAACTTTAGGTATTCTAGCAAACCAACAGTCCCTGGGCTTTGACTATAATGATAGTGTCAAATAAAGATGGCAGCACCTGGTTCTGTAAAAGCAGGAAAAAATCCAAAAAACACAAACCAGTAAATTTCCAACAGGTAACAGGTCCTCAGCTGAAATGGCCCACCAAGAACTTCTAATATTCCATAAGGTAATCCAAAACAACTTTATTAAAATAATAAACAACTTTATTAAAACAATAAACAGTAAAATATGCACTTTTGTCCAATATGCCCACAGAAATTCTTCAGAATCTAGCTTTACTAACATTCAGTAGTTTAAATAGTCCACAAAAAACATGGTCACGTGATACATAGAAAACCTTCTTTTCCAACATTTAAAGTAGCAAGCAGACCAAAATTATGTTAGTTTGTCATTTTCAAAGTTCCTTGTTTAAGAACACATGTTATAAAGTTATAAATATATGTTAAAATAGTATTCAAAGCTTAGGTATAACATTTTTAAGTATGAACTTTGACATTTTTAAGAAATTGAAATCTTATTTTTATTTTTAAATACTGTAAAAATAATAAAATAACTTATATAATAATAGATAGTATATAAATTATTAAAGGAACCACTTATAAAATACAAAAAGATTGAAATTATTTTCTCAATAACAGTCTATATACTATCATTCTTGAGGTTTCAATTTAAGTAAACATGAAATAGAACAGTACTCATTTAAACCAGGTCTATTCAGAGCATTAAAGTGCAATTGCCAGTACAGTTCTCTGGCTTCAAGTCTCAAAGTCCATGGTCCCCCTCTCCCACTTTGTTTAATATGTTCTAAAATTCTAACTTAAAATTATGGCATGGGCAAACATTTACATGTTTAGCAAGAGCAATTGTATTTTTGTTTGTTTTGATGTCATATATATGTTTATATATCTGCTCGTTTAAAGTGCTCTCCATTTCTGCTGTATAAAATGACTCACCTACGTGACCCAGGCCTACATATACTACCCCCTTGTATATACAATTAAATTTATCTGACATTTTATGTTTATGTCCGTTTATTACAAATCCATCACCCATCAGAATGTACTTACAATAGCTACAAAAATACATTTTTAATACCTTTATCCTGCCTAATATAGCAATTCAACATCAGCCTCTACACAGACTACATGGCCATTCAGTGGTGCATGGCAACAGCTATTCCACTACACCAAGGTGGTGACACAACTGACCATGGTAACTACCACCTCATAAGCCTGAGTAGCCTGATCTGCATGGCTATGGAGCACATCCTCATGGCACTCATTAACATAGACAATGGTAACCTCCAGACACTTGACCCAATCCAGGTCAGATTAATTGAGTGCAGATCATGCCTACTGAACCTGTTGGACATCTTACAGTCACCTAGACTGTAGGTGTGGGGTGTGGTAGTTCACACTTACTACCTGGAACTCGCCAAGGGTTTTGACACCATTCCCCACTCAGGTATTATTTCGACACTCACCAGAAAGTACATACACCCATACATCACAGGTTGGTTTGCCAACAGTTTTACACACAGAAGCTACATGGTAAGCCTAGCAGCCTCCAGGGGGGTTCCACACTGT
>NC_056744.1:1516118925-1516196193 GCF_019279795.1 Protopterus annectens | reverse complement strand
AATATTTTTTGCTGGGGATTGTCTGCAAGAAAGTAGATGATTGTCATGCCATTTGCTCAGTTAATAGTCTTTTCTCAAATGTGCAAAATGCATTATAGAAAACCTAGACCTTCAGAGCTTCTGGGGTGCTGGTGCTGCCCACATACCAAGGCTGTCTAAGTAAATTTTGATTTTGACACAGGCTTAATAGCAACATCTGGCCTGAATCCCACCAAGTCTAATATTAGTGCTGTTCAGAGGTATACAGAGAAGCTGTCTGTCTTTTTAATTTCTCCAAGTCTTTTGGGTTTCTAATACCATGATGGGAATGGACTCCATTCATAAGTCAAAGTATGATTAAATATCATGAAATTAGTATTATTTCACTCTTTGATGTTAGCCAGAAATACTATTCACAGAACCTACAATGTGCCCAGTACTGACTCCTTCTGCAATTCATATGGATTTACATGTATCAGTAAAATATCTTAAGTACAATTGTAAATTATTTTCTATAAGACCCGTTGCACCTACTACTATTAGAACTGTCTGGGTATCCTTCTTCCTTATTGCCCTAGTTACTGCCTGCAAATCTTGGTATTTTATGACTTTGTGTTTCCCTGTATATAAGACACTGTAGTGACTGGGTATAGCAATTCCAGTGGTCAGTGCTACTTTTGTCTTTTTTCATGGACTACTATATCTAGTTTTGTCGCATCTGTTATTTGAATTGTCAGTTATGGGTGATCCCACATAATATAAACTTCATCATTTTCTATAATCCTTTCTGGCTCATGTTTCCAATGTTTTTCAGCTACTTCAGTATTATAATGTTTGCACAATCCCCAGTGCAATAGTCTTGCCACATTATTATGCCTTTCAGTATACAGTCCTGCCATTTTGTTGTATAAAACTTACATTTGTCTTGATCTGCCAATATTAACCTTTTGTCTTTTGGTTTAAATTCACCTCTACTTAACCATTTCTGCATTTGATTCTGATCAGCATAAGGTTGTTCCAAGAGTTTTCTAT
Source organism: Protopterus annectens (assembly GCF_019279795.1). Lineage (NCBI taxonomy): Eukaryota > Metazoa > Chordata > Ceratodontiformes > Protopteridae > Protopterus > Protopterus annectens. Next base: position 1,516,195,182 of record NC_056744.1, on the reverse strand, counting down.
GCTTGCAACTGTATTTATGCATTTTCCACATTTCTTGCCTTCTCATCTGATCTGTCAACTTATATTCATTCTTACTGGCACTGTAATGACCCATCACTGGACCAGTAATCAAAGAGGCTCAATCCTCACCACTGGCACTTGTTGGGGGGACATTCACTGAGAGGATAACAGGTACATACATATTTCCAGATGCAGCTCTCTGCATCAAGTGCAGTTTCCCTTAAGAGCACACAGAGACCACAGTCAATCCAGGGGTGGTTTCTCACTCTTTCTCCAGATCTCCAATAAGACTCCCCACTGGCACAACTATAGAGTTGAGATCTCAGCTGAGTGACCAAGCCAAGACCTCCAGCACCCTCTCTGTCCAGCCAGTGCTTCATGTCCTGCCCAAGTAGTTAACACACTCTTTGAGGTTTGATTTAAACACACACACACACACACACACACACACACACACACACACACACACACACACACACACACACACACACCCTGGGAAAGGCTGGCACAGGTTTACTAGTTATGCCCCCTTCTGCCCAGAATTTATTGTACTTTCTACTGCCACCTGTCACTTCTGCCAGCTACCTTAAGGCCCTTAACAAAGGGTGTCCAGCCTTACTATGTAATATTAATATTAACATAAATAGCAGTTTGACCAGGAGCAAGGCTATTAGAAGGCAACTGGAAAATATGAAGGTCTCTCCAAACACCATTATACTGGGCGACTTCAACTACCCAAACATAGACTGGGAACATTACTCTAGCTCCAACACCCTAGCCCAAAGGTTCCTAGAATTCATAAACTCAAATGCTATGGAATAACTTGTTACCACTCCCACAAGAGGGGAAAACATACTGGACCTGATCATCACCAACATGGGGACTCTATGCTTCAGACCAGAAGTGTATCCCTCACTGGTAAGATCAGAACATAAACTGATCTCACTGGATATTCACATCCCGACCCCACCCCCTGCCCAGAAAACCACAGTGAAAAACTTCTCTAAAGCAAATTTCGCACTCCTCAGAATTGAGGTGGAATCCTTCAAAGCCCCCGGGCCTGTGGAAAATATGGCCCAGACCGCAGAATCCTTTATAAATGCATTCTATGAACACCTTCAGGAATGCATGGATCATGCAATCCCAAATAAAACCAAGACCCAATCCTCCAAAAGCAGACATCCTGTTTGGTGGACCCCAGTCATAAACAAACTATACAATAGAAGGAGGAAGCTACTACATGATAGAGCAAAATCCCAAAAAGGGAAGGCATCTCTGATCAGTATTAGCAAAAAACTAAGGGCGCTCATAAAATCGTCTAAGGCCAGCTTTGAGAGAAAAATTGCACAGGACACTAAGGATAATCACAAGGCTTCCTTTAGTTATGTTAGGAACCTGGGTGGGAATTCCCAGATATGCTCAGAATTAGTCCAAAATGACAAAAAATACACCGAACCCACAAACATTGCCAACATCCTAGCTGACAGGTTCAGCGCAAACTTCTCCCCCCCCTCCCCACCAAAAGGGCAAATATATATCCCACCATGTCAGATGCTCAGGTAAGAGCCGCCCTCTCCAAAGCAAAAAACACAGCATCAATGGGACCAGACGGTGTCCCGGCCTGCGTCCTACATGAACTCCAAGAAGAGCTAAACCCAAATATAAAACTACTGCTCAATCTCAGCCTTACTACAGGATATGTACCCAAAGAGTGGCGTACAGCAACAGTGGTCCCTCTCCACAAAAGTGGTGCCTCAACGGACCCTGGAAACTATCACCCCATAAGCCTGACTAGCTTGGTCTGCAAAACTATGGAAAGGATCATCATGGACCTCATAAATAAAGATATTGGGGACCTACAGACACTGGATCCTACCCAGTTCGGCTTTGTTAAGGGCAGATCCTGCCTCTTAAATCTGGCCGACTTCTTTGAAACAGTCACCAAGGCCATTGACGAAGGGAAGGTGGTCCACACAGCCTACCTGGACCTCGCAAAAGCCTTCGATACAATACCCCACTCGGGCATTATATATAAGCTCACCAGCTTAAATATAAACTCCTATGTCACTAGATGGGTTGCAAACTGGCTCAAGGACAGAACCCACATGGTAAGAATTGCTGGAGCCATGTCAGACTCCAAACCAGTTACAAGTGGCATCCCACAAGGCTCAGTCCTGGGACCTCTCTTGTTCGGTATATATTTCTCGGAGGTACAGGCCAACACAGAAGGACTGTGGCTGACCAAGTTCGCAGATGACTGCAAACTGGGCGCCATAATCGACTCTCCAGCTGACACAAGCATCCTCCAAAAGGGCCTCATAGAAACAGACAACTGGTGCCAGAGCCATAGGCTCAAGCTAAACACCAAAAAGTGTATAGTCATCCCCACTGGCAAAAACAAAGTGCCCACAAATTACCACATAGGTGGTAATCCATTAAGTACAGAAGAAGTAATTAGGGACCTGGGGACCCAAGTTGATAGCAATCTCTCATTTGACAACCACGTGGCCAAAGTGGTTAGAAAAACATTTTATATAGCCCACCTAATCATGAAGGGATTCACATCTAGATTAGGGGAGGTCATCGTGCCTCTTTACTCATCCCTCATCAGGCCCATAATTGAGTACAATGCTCCTTTTGGGCTGTACCTTACCAAACACCTGCAGCAACTGGAAAGACCCCAAAAGTACCTCACCATGAGGATCAAAGGGCTCAAACAGATGCCATATGCTGCCCGGTTAAAGAAACTCCAACTCTACTCAGTGGCATACCGCCTGCTCAGAGGCGACCTGTGCCTGATGTATAAAGCCATGTCCAACCCGGAATTAAGGGACATGCTGCACCTCAAAAAATCCAAATCCCATCGAGCTACACGCTCGAGAGACATGAACCTCAGCACTGAAATAAATAGAACATGCTGGAAGGACAGATTCATAACCCAGGGGCTCCCTTCAATCTGGAATAAAATCCCAGTCCGGGTTAGGCAGAGTCCCTCATTGACTCTCTTCAAGAGGAATCTTGATGAGTGGATGGGAGATCGTAGGTTTACCCCGGGTATCACTTCTGTGTCACTGTTAGACAGAGGCACAGTATGCTAACCTCGAAAAAGGGCATAGCAAAATTAATTTAAAATGGGTGGCAAAAGCCAAACATACTCTAGCTAGGCTTATAAATGCCCTAGGGCAGATAGCCTAGTATGAACCTATGAACCTATGAACCTAAGTGGCTCACGCATTGTCACCAAATAAATATGCAAGTACTTTCAGAACTTAAGTATATCTATACAGATCAGCCACAATGAAAGGTTTAAATATATTTAATAATAAATAATAAAAGATCAAGACAATACTAAATATATATTCACAGTGACATCAGAGTTCAAAACCACAGGAAATATTTAAAATAACATTGCAGTACAGGCTCACACAAACAAGGAAAAACAAAATCTAAACTAAACTTTGCTATATTCCTGACTGTATCTAAGAGAGTTATACTGTTCCCTAGAAACTTATTTCATTAGATCAAGGCAGATTATGAGAATGGTTCTTGTTCTCGGGTCCAAGACTGAATGCAGAATGCTCAGTCTCACTAAGAGACTTCTCAAAATAATATCTAAAATATTACTGCTGGGTTAGCTTGCAGAATGACTTCTGGCTACCAGGCAAAAACTCCATTACTGAATCTGGCAGCATTTGGCATCTACCTGTAAAAATACTCATACAAGGGCTTTTGCTCAGATATTTGGCAGATGCTGGAAGTCATAAAACAATTGCATTCCTTTATGCTTCTAAAGTAGCAATCAGTTCACTCCAAAGACAATACAGAAAGCTTCCAAGTACAGACTTTGTGTCTTTAGCTGCATTGAAAACTTAAGAGATAGCCTCTTTATGGCGTAGCCTATAAAGTGATTTAATTTCAAATATTTTTTTAAAGTTTACTGGTCTGAGGTAACCCTCTATATTCCAGTTTCCACTGTTAAAATGTTTACATATAAACAGTCACAATAGTGCATGTACCTTTCTGTTCTCTTCTAGTAGGGCACACTGTAGGATACATATTAAACACAGCACTTTACAAATACCTTTTCAACACAAACATCTGTACAGAGCAGTTTGATATACACATGACATACAGTTCTAATACATTTGTAACACAAGTATCTTACATTAATTAGTTTGATATTCACAGATGATATAACATTAACAAAATTCCAGCTAGCTGTGCTGTCCATACCTCCTTTCATCACACTTCTCCCCCACCCCTTCAAAGACTCAAGCTAGTTTTTCAAGTGACCCTTGAAAAATGTTACTTGAGAGAGATGAGTCTATCTGGGAATACATTACTCTATACCCTGTCTTGAGAGCCCATCTACATCGGCATTGCTAATCCCACTGTGGTGCTGCATTGTTATATCTTATGCCTGTAACCCTAGGCTCTATCTTAGTAACTTGGCATTTTGTTGGCTGGCTCGATATAGCCATGTTAAGGATTGTAGTCCATAACTACAGTAAATTTCTCTCCATACAGATAACTGTGTAGCATTACAATGTTATGCTGAATTGCATAGGTTATTGATTGGTTATGGGAAATAACTTATCTGTATGTAACTGAGATTTCACATGGATTTAGTTTTGAAATGATAAATGTTCTTGCTGTTAGTGTTAACATTCGTGTAGTTGTCTGATACGAATAGGAGTTTGACATTCTAGCATATTTTGCTCACCTAACTGTTCATTCTAATAGGCAGTTGTTTAGTTTACTGCAACCACTGAAAAGGCAGTCAGTTCCTTCCTTTAATGGCCACTTCTCTGTCTGAAAAGGCAAACCTTTTTATAGTTGAGTACACTTATCAAATCTTGCAATGCATCCAATGTGTACTAGAAAGGAAGGGCAGTGAGGGATTTTGCATGGAAGTGACAGGTATTGAAGGTACAAAGTAATTGCTTGCCCAGGCAGCAGGATACCCTAAACTTCAGATTTACTGATTATTATGGCAGTGTCACGTTGCATAGGATATTGAGGCTTTAGCATTTATTTTGTTTTAACATATGTAACATACCTCATAACTGTCCAGATTTTCAGCTCATATTTTTGGTTTGTTCCTCTTAAGATGTGTGGTTTTCTGGCAAAATCACAGGGGTGATCTAAGGATTGATGTTCCTAAATAATGACATACAGTTGAATTTCAGACTTCAAATCCTTAAGAAAATGTATGTTACAACAAACCCTGTTACTGTATCAACTTTGGGTCATTGTCCTCCCCCCATTTTGTTGGGCTTTGCCCAGATTTCTTGCACAAAGAAGTTGAGGTATGCATCATACATTAAATTCACTTTTACTTAATGGCAGGCTGTGTGTGTTGAGAGGTATTCATCATACTTTGAATTCACTTTTACTTAACAGCTGGGTGTGTGTGTGTGTGCGTGTGAAATGCCCCAGTTAGGTATAACTGGTGGTTATGGTTACTCAGAGTCAAACCCTGTACCTTAGGTACAAGGAGCAAGAACCTAAATTCTCTACACATACCACCACCACTTGTGATTCAAGGAGTTAAGTCCATAGTTCTTAACTGTCCAAAGTTTTACAGAATGTCTGGAATGTTTGCCTCATACATTTGGTCTGTTCCTCGTAAAATTTGTGGTTTTCTGGCAAATCAGTGAGAACTGAATTCACTAAATAATGATAGCCATTTAAGTTTCAGTCTTCCTATCTTTCTGGAAATGTATGGCAACACATATTTTATTCTAGCAACTTTTCTAAGATTATACAAGCAATGTTTAAAATGTGTCCCTGGTTTTGGGTCCTTGTTCCCCCCAATAAATTTTGGATTTTTCCAGATTTCTTGTCAGTGGCGGCTGGTGACTTCAAATTAAAGGGGGACTGCAGGAGACAGCTGAATGGGTGGGGCCAATGTGAATGGGTGTGGCCAACTAGAAAGGGGTGGAGCTATGCTCAAAAACACAGCAACTGGAACTTAAATTAAATATGCTGCCCTGGGTGCCAAACCATCATTACACGAGTCCAATCAAGACAAAATGAAGCATAGAAGAAAAAATATTTCAAAGCATTGGCTACATGACAGCTTACTTAATATCTAGATGGAAATGCAAAGGTTGTGAGGCGTGAAAAAAATTTTTTAAATGCATTACTGGAATGCCACTCAAAATAAAGTATAGAAAAAAACAAGCAGAACTCAACTCAAACCACTTCTCCTTGCACTGCAGTTCTAATTATAATTTATATTCAGCTTTATAAAATTACCAAGTAACATGCTGAAAGTAGCAATCTCTGTGATACCTCCACTTGTAAAATGTCTCTTATCCAAAAAAGACCTGCTGCCTGACAACAACTATCTACTTATTTCTTGGGGAAGACATGATCAAAGTAAAAAATGAACAGCAAACAAGAAACAAGCTTAAGATAAATTGCTTAAAGGATTACTGCACAAGTTATGGACCACACATGATAGAATGGCAGTTTATTTTATGGGTAAAGCCTGCAAAGATGACTGCAAGTCTCCAACAAATGTAATGAGCTTCTGAAAATACTGTAATCCTGTCCTTTATTACAAATACTGTCATATGCATTTCAATACCTAAGGCTTATACGTTATCTAGTTATTTAAATATTCTCTGCATGGCAACAACAAAACGGCTTTCAATGTTGGTAATTCTTTAACAGTTTGCTTATTAAAGCTTACTTGCATCTTACAATCTCCAACAAGCTTACCTGATGGTCATTAAAGCATTGCTACTTGAACACAGAGCAACAGGGCACTGCAACATCATGCATTTTCTGAATAATAAGAAGCATAAATCAACAGTATAAAAATATGACAGAAAACCAGAACATTCTGCAAAATCAAGGATGAAAAGCCACTGTTGTACTTGTGTCTACCTTGGATGGGGGAATACTCTTCACACTTAAACTGCATAACTGCTCCTTGCCTTGCTTGGACACTTCCAGAGTCACTACATAATGGAGTGGGGTGCAACAAGTAGGTCACAGTTTGAAATGTCTCTGGCTGACGGTGATGGCTCTGAATCTCATACCTCAGAGCAAGAAATCTGGACAAAGCCATACATAGAAATGGGACAGGGGCGAAAAATAAGGACAATTTTTAAATATTGCTCTTATAAACTTAGAAAGATAATAGAATAGTAGTAGGTCTTGCATTAGTATGAATTTTTGAAAGGTATGAAATCTGAAACCCAAATATCTGCCATTATTTTCTAATGTCAATCTTTAATGATTTGCCACTAATTTGCCAGAAAACCACAATTTTATAAAAAACGGACCAAAAATGTGTTGCAAAAATATAAAATTGCCACACAATACAGCTGGGAACCTATCAAAGAAGGGACACCATTTTAATATTAGTACTGTTAACTTGAATAGCTGACAAAATAAGAGAATCTACATGCATTTCTAAAATAAAAGTAAGCTATAACTCTGATCATTACAGTTATTTATAACTGTAAACCCTCCACGTTTTCTTCCAAAATTGCCATTTTGCAGAGGGATTATTAGGAGGAGAGCAGCATTTTGAGCCAAAAATTGGGGACAGTTGAGAGGTCTGAATATTCCTAATTCTATAAAGTGATTTATTTTCATATACCTCTCAACCTCTTAATGCAGGAAATCTGGACAAGGCCAAATATATTTGGGGAACATACAAACAGTACTAAAAATTTCTCTTGCATAAACTTAAGACAACTGATAGAATAACAGGTCTTGCTTTAGCATGCATTTTTCTGAAGTTTATGATGTCTGAAACTCAATGTCTGTCATTATTTAGTGACTTCATTCCTAAATGATATTGCCAGAAAAACACAAATTTTATGAGGAACAAACCAAAAATAAGAAACAAAAATCTACTCATTTTGCAAAAATCTGGACAGTTGAGATATATAGTTCAGCCGGGGCTGTCTTTGAGTTTGCTGCCCTCCCCCCCCCTCACAAAATCATGATCGAATGGAGCCTCCCCTTGCAGCTATTCCAATGTCCCATTCCTTTGGTTATTTCACCCCATTTACCATAAACACTGTAATGTGCATACTGCTTTACTTTTGCGATGCTTTGGATTTCATTTGAAAGTTTTATTTTGCATTTTACAGCACAGACACTAATAGATATCTGCTAAACAAAGCAATGCAGTCTCACAATGAAAACAGACTTAGTATTAAAACTTCACTGTCCTTGAAACTCACATTCACTGAAACGGCATTGAAACCCACATTCAAATAAAATACATTTTGCCAGTGGCATAAAGATTAACTTTGGGCTGTTTTCAAATCATAGACCCTTGCACACGAAACATACACGTGCTCTTTGATACACTTTCCTGATTGTATTAAATGATATTCCTTGTACAATGCAGTACATTTGTTAGAGGGTGTTTTAAATTTATTGTTTTGAACATTTTTCCAGTAAACAATGAAACAATGAAACAAAATGCATGCACCAATAATGACAAAACTGCCCAATTCAGAACATTTCCATCATAAAAGTCTACTCAAACTTCTACACTCCACCAGTATCAGTAAATATGCTCAATCTCTGAAGTAAAAGTCATCTAAATAATTCCACTTTAAAGAGATCTGTAACTAATGAAGAGGTTGCTGCTAACAAACAATTTTATATTTTATTGTTTCATCTACAAATAAAATGCCTGTTGTCCTTGAGGAATACATTGCTAGTAATATTGCAATAGGGAATGGATGACAAACTGATAACAGGTTCATAGTTACTAGGTATCTTCACCAAAAACTTTAGTCTCTTGGTTATGAGTTAAGACTATAAGAAACTGCACATATTTGTTGGCTTCTGAAAAAAAATACAGCCACATGTGATATGTGCGAGTTCTTCATCTATATTAAAATGATACACACACACACACACACACACACACACACACACACACACACACACAAATACACATACTCATACAGATATGGCTTCCACGGAGAATGGACATCACTGGATTATTTATAAATGAACTTGTGATAATAGACCATTTACAAGACAAAAATGATTAAAAGTGCACTCAGGGATTTCAAACACATCTGTAGGTATATAACATGCACATAATGTATATTAATATGGCAGATCAGGTGCATAATAATTTTCAGGACTATTTGTAATGCAGATGTATGTAATTAAGCTTTGTTAGAGCAGTTAAACAGAAAATATAAGCAGTCACATAGCACAATATGATATAGTAAACGTTTCTGGTTCAAAAGCTGTTTTTGTCAATGGGACATTCAGGAAAAGGAGGTCTATAATTAAGCTATGTATACCTTTTCTAAGTTAAGAAGCAACAATGGACATCAAAGGGAGTAAAATGAAAGCACTTCATATTCAATAACTTTTGTGATGCTCCAATGTCTTATTTACTGTACATGCTTGCAATAAATGTTCAGCTACAGATACAAGTTTTACTTTGTTTTGCCTCATGGATACTCCATACACACACACACACACACACACACACACACACACACACACACACACACACACACACACACACACACACCATACATTCAAACAGTAAAAGAAAAAAGCACCATACACACACACCACCATACATTCAAACAGTAAAAGAAAAAAGCACTATACACACACACCACCATACATTCAAACAGTAAAAGAAAAAAGCACCATACATTCAAACACACTTACCTGTCCTTTCTCCATACTAACCAACGTACATTAGATCCAAACCCCTTCCCGTGCAATACTCCAACGACTCACGAGATTAGATCCAAATCCTTTCCCGACGAGACTGCAGCAATTCCCATTCCCGACTGCTGCTGTTGCAGTCCGGCCACGATGTATTATCCCAGCATGTCTGTGCACTATAAAGTGCACAGACGTCTCCTCGTGTTTCCCTATCAGGACTGCCGGACTGCCTTGAGCATGCACATACAGTAGACCAGTAGTCTGGACTACTGCTCATGCGCGAAGTCCGCGAATTTTGAAACTTTTTTTTTCTTTTTTTTTTTTTCTTTTTTGTTCTTTTTGTTTTGAGGGGGTTGCAGTCCGGCAGTTCAATAGTACGGGCCGTCCCTGTTTCTTGTGCTGCATAGTTCTTCAGAGGGAGAGGAGTTTAGTGCTGCTTATGCCAAGTATGTTTGTGATGTTAGTAGCCGAACAGGTAGAATACTTGCTTTTGATGCAGAAGGCTGTGGGTTCTACTCCCACAGTATGTGGCTAGATTGCTAGTGTTGTACGTTTAAAGGGGGGTGGATGCTGCAATCCTGAGAATGTCATCTTTGTTGGAGATACCTAGTAACTCTGAACTTGTTATCAGTTTGCCATCCATTCCCTATTACAGTATTATTAGCTCATCATTTGTTTAATGTAATATAGGCAGTTTATTCCTCAAGGGCAAACAACAAGCATTTTATTTGTAGATGAAACAATGAAATATAAAATTGTTTGCTAGCAGCAACCTCTTCATTACAGATATCTTTAATGTGGAATTATTTAGATGACTTTTACTTCTGCAGAGATTGTGCATATTTACTGATACTGGTGGAATGTAGAAGTTTGAGTATACTTTTTTGATGGAAATATTCTGAATTGGGCATCTTTGTCATTATTGGTTCATGCATTTTGTTTTATTGCTTACTGGAAAAATGTTCAAAACAATAAATTTAAAACACGCTCTAATAAGTGTGCTTTATTATACAAGGAATATTAATTTAATACAATCAGGAAGGTGTATCAGAGAAGACATGTATGTTTTGTGTGCAAGGGGCCTATGATTTGAAAACAGCCCAAAGGTAATCTTTTTCCACCACTGGCCAGATGCATTTTCTTTGAATGTGGGTTTCAATGCTGTTTCAATGAATGTGCGTTTCAAGGGCAGAGAAATTTTAATAATAAGTCTATTTTCATTCTTCTTCTTCTTTCGGCTTTTCCCAGTTAGGGGTCACCACAGTGGAGCACCTGTCTGCTCATGATTGGCAGTGGAGTTTTACAGTGTCAAGTTGCCAGCCCAGTGCCCACCTTTCACAGAAGGCACACACATGCACACACTCACACCTACGGCCAATTTAGAGTGTCCAATCCACCTACTACATGTCTTTGGGATGTGGGAGGAAACCGGAGCACCCGGAGGAAACCCGCGTGCCCACAGGGAGGACATGCAGACTCCGCACAGAAGGCACCCCAGCCGAGGATTGAACCGGAGAACCTCTTGCTGTGAGGTGACAATGCTAACCACTGCACCACCATTGCCGCCCGAATAAGTCTATTTTCATTGTGAGACTGTATTGCTTTGTTCAGCAGATGTGTATTAGTGTTTGTGCTATAAAATGTAAAATAAAAGTTTAAATGAAATCCCAATAATCATTGTAGAAGTAAAGCAGTATGCACATTTCAATGTTTATGGTAAATGGGGTGAAATAGCCAAGTAATAGGACACTGGAATGGCTGCATGGGGGAGGGATGTGTATGGGTGGGCCCCATTTGACCATGATTTTGTGAGGGAAGGGTAGCAAACTCTAAGACAGCCCTGGGCAGCACAAACTCTAGCTATGCCACTGATCAGTAGGCCATGGAGAATGACTTTTGGAGGTCCTAGCAAACTATAATATTCTAAAGATTAGAATATTGCCTACCATTAAATGCCCTACTTTTACCACAAAACCTACATACTGCAAGTCACCAAAACAAAATCCTAAGGTTCATCATCTTCTCCCTTCCCAGTGAACATCATTGCTACACATTTAAAAAAAATGGTTATCATTTGCTACAGGGTCTAGGGCCATATTTTGGCTGTCTGTTCTACAGTTTGTGTTTGAAAGTTGGTATCCCACAATTCCATTGGCGTGGGTGGGGCTACATAATTATGTATGCACATTTTATGTTAATCAGCGTACAGATTTGTACCCATTTTTCATGGGCCTTTGTCCAGATTTTTGATGTTTCCAGGTTGAGAGGTATGATTATACTGTTTAAATACCATTTCAAACATATGAATAAAACTATCAAAATTATCACCTTCTGTAAATTGTGTAAGACATGTACTGACCTTTACTGCTTCTGGGGTTTGGTTATTCCCTTCCCCATTACCTCCATTACCCTGGCAAAGACCATCTGCTTTTCATGTTGCTTCTGCCTCTTATTTTCTTTGGCTTCCAGATGTCTCAGTCTTTCTGCTGATTCTAATTCCAAATGCCACAGTCCCTCTGCAAATTCTGCTTTGACCTTCAAACACCAGAGTCTCTCTGCTGATTCTAGTTCCAAAGATTTGGCCTCCAGTTCAAGTCTCTTTATTTCCAGATGGACTTTTAAGTCCTATGAGACAAAGTTGAACTGTTTGTTTTCTGAGAGCTATACATAACCCAAGTCCAGTCTGGTTGCCCTCCTGGTTGCTGGTCTGTGATGCAGCTGTGACTAAGGCTGCAATCATTTCCACTTTAGTTAGGTTGGCATGCACAAGTCCTTTGGCTAGGCACATATCAGCCAACTGGCTCCTTGTCAGCTTGCCGTAATCCTCTGCTGACATCCTTGCCTGCTCTCCCTGAATAACTAAGCTAATAAAAAATAAATAAACATATTGTGATATGAAACTCTGAATGTCTGCCATGTGGCTGCTTGTGACTACAAACACCTTGTTTAGTGACCACTGTTTACAGGCTACAAGAGTTCAATATCCACACCACTGAATCCCAGTATGTGATGTGGTGATCCCAACACTGCCAGCCAATTAATATGTGGTGACCCAGCACTGGACCAGTAATCAAGGAGCCTCAATCCTCACCATTAGCACCTGTGGAAGAATGTTCACTGAGAGGATAACAGCTACACACAGTATTTCCAGATGCAGCTCTCTGCATTAAGTGCAATTTCCCTTAAGAGCACACAGAGACCACAGTCAGTCCGGGGTTGGGTTCTCATTCTTTCTCCAGATCTCCAATAAGACTCCCCACTGGCACAGCTATAGAGTTCAGATCTCAGCTGAGTGAGCAAGCCAAGACCTCCAGCACCCTCTCTGTCCAATCAAAGCTTTGCATCCCTGCCCAAGTAGCTGACAAACACACTCTTTGTGGTTTGATTTACACACACACACACACACACACACACACACACACACACACACACACACACACACACACACACACACACATGCATCACACACACCTGGGAAAGGCTAGCACAGTTTACTAGCTATGCCCCCTTCTGCCCAGACTATAAAGTAGTTTCCACTGCCACCAGTCACTTTTGCCAGCTACCTAAAGTCCCTTAACAAAGGGTGTCCAGTCTTACTATGTAATATTAATATTAACACAAATGTTAGATCGACCAACAGCAAGGCTATTAGGAGTGGCCCACACAGTGTCACCAAATAAATATGCAAGTACACTCAAAACATAAATATCTCTACACAGATTGGCCACAATGAAATGTTTAAATATATTTAATAAATAATAAAAGAACAAGACAATACTGAATACATATTCACAGTGATATCAGAGTTCAAAACCACAGGAAATATTTAAAATAACATTGCAGTATAGGCTCACACAAGTAAAGAAAACAAAATCCAAACTAAGCTTTGCTAGATTCCTGAATGTATCTATGAGAGATATACTGTTCCCTAGAAACTTACTTCATTAGAGCCAGGCAGATGATATAAATGGTTCTTGTCCTCAGGTCCAAGAGAAAATGCAGAATGCTCTGTCTCACTAAGAACCTTCTCAAATTAATATGTAAAATATTAGTGCTGGCTTAGCTTGCAGAATTACATAATTTCTGGTCATTTTACTTCTGGTTCCCAAGAAAAAAAACATTGCTGAAGCTGGCAGGTGTCTACCTGGAAAAATACTCATGCAAGTGCTTTTGATCAGATCTTTGGCAGATGATGGAAGCCATAAAGCAACTGCATCCCTTCATGCTTTTAAAGTAGCAATTAGTTCACGCCAAGGACAATACAGAAAGCTTCCAAGTACAGACTGTGTCTCTAGCTGCACTGAAAACTAGAGAGATAGCCTCTTTATGGTGTAGCCTATAAAGTGATTAAATTTCAAATATATTTTCTAAAGTTTATTGGACTGAAGTTAACCCTCTTTATTCCAGTTTCCACTGTTAAAACAGTTCCAATAGTGCATTTACCTTTCTGTTCTCTTCTAGTAGGGCACAGTGGATACATTTTAAACACAGCACTTTACAAATAACTTTTCAACACAAACGTCTGTACAGAGTGTTTGATATACACATGACATACAGTTCTAATACATTTGTAACACAAACATCTTACATAAATTCGTTTAATATTCACAAATGACATATAATTATTTTAAAAATTCCAGCTAGCTGTGCTGGCCGTACCTCCTTTCATCACAGGCACATTCAGTTGTGACCTGATTTTCAACTACTTAGGTAAATAAATTAGTACTAGGCTAACTGCACTTGTGGGCCATTTTAAGCCTAATCAACTACCCCATGTGAAAATCAAACTCTGCACTTTGTGTCTGTAAGGTAAACACCTTAACAATTATGTCAACCTCTCACTGATTTCCATTCTCACTTGAAACCAATATGCTTCTGCTATACTAAGCAGGGAAGTCGTCTTGGACATATTCTCCTCAAAACTTTCACTATGTTTGGGTCTTGTGAGGTCAGCAAATATGTATGCAGTCCTATGACTGCAGATATATACATGTAATCAATTTCAAAGAGGCCCATGCCTCCTTTAGAACAGGGAATGCATAGTCTTGGTATGCACTGATTTTTATAAATCATTTGATAAGCATGAAGCATCCTTCTTCTTTTCCTGTCCAACTGATCCAACACCTTTAGGGGCCAGTCAGTCACTCCAAAACTGTAAGTTAGGAGAGGAAGAACAAATTGGTTTACAGCTTGGACTTTGTTCCTAGATGTTGGCACTGTTTTTAATATTCATTATAGTTTTCTGAAATATTCCTAAGTTTTATTTGCATTTGTTCATGTTTTATTGTTGATCCTTCATCAATTCCCAAATATTTATGCACTACC
Organism: Protopterus annectens; assembly: GCF_019279795.1. NCBI lineage: Eukaryota > Metazoa > Chordata > Ceratodontiformes > Protopteridae > Protopterus > Protopterus annectens. Next base: position 1,516,180,176 of record NC_056744.1, on the reverse strand, counting down.
TTTTGCTCAAGTTCTTTTATATCATATTCCTGTCCCAGGCTGATGCTTTATTGGTGCTGCAGTTTTTCTGCTTTAAAAATTGCTTTTGTACATTTATCAAGACCAAATTACATTCTTATATAATGTGGCAAAGTTTTGACCACTTGCAGTTATGCTTTAAGTTCCTCATCTGATGAACTGTACAGTTTTAAATCATCCACAAAAAAAAGATGAGAAGTCTTTATACTTAAACATACTCCAGCTGCTCGAATCAATGAAGGCAGTCCACAATGTATATAACCACCAATCATTCCAATAATTCCAATAGATACATAAATACCCAAAGCAAGATAAAAATAGTTGATTTATTCCAAAACACGACCAAACACCATATACGATTAAGCGCTTTCGTCTCCTTACCGGAGACCTCTTCAGAGTCTTTATACTTTGTTTTCTGGGAGCCAAATTGCAGCCATGACTTAATTTGTTAAGTAGACATCTAAATGGGTTAATGGCAAGACAAAAGAGCAGCAGTGACAAAGAGCCACCCTGGAAAATCTCCCTTTGAATTTTTATCCCTGAAATAATAATTTGTCTTTTATCATGGCTTAACTGCAAAGTGGTTTGTCATTGTTTCATGGTCACCATAATGTAACCAATCAGTGTAGGGTGTATCTTATACATTTTAAGCACTGTTTTACCCATGAATGTGAAATACTGTCAAATGCTTTTTCATAGTCTATCCATGCCATACGTATATTCTTCCCTTTGTTGCAGTTCTCCATTATGACTTTGTTTAACAACAGAGGGTCCTTTGTTCCACATGACTTTCTTTTGTTACCTTTTTGTTCAAATGCCATGACTGAGTTGTCTTCTAAATGACTATAAACTCTGTCAGCATCACTTCTAATGTATAGTTTATACATTGTCAAAAGGCAAGTTTTTTAGTCTACAGTTTTAAGGATAACGTGTAGGTTCACTCTTAATTAGGTGTACTGTTTTTTTCTGTTGTTAACCAGGTTGGTATCTGTTTGGGTGTGCATATAAATAGTTTTTACTCATGGCTAACTCTTCATGTAAAGATATTAATACTGTTAGCCAGTAGTTAGGTACTGCATCTGGGCCAGGGGTTTTCCATTTAGGAGCTTTTCTTAACTTTGTTTTAATTTTTCTGATTGTTACTTCATCCATAGCTCTCAACCTTCCATCTCCAAAATGAGGAACACTCGCCTTCATAATGTGGAACAAATGGGCAAAATGTGGAACACATACTAATGGCTTACTAACAACTTTAGCTAGGAAGGTCATAGGATGGTTAAAATATGCTGGTTTTACTTATAAAGAAGATCCTTTAATGAATTAATATGATTAATTTCTATTTACCATGGATTTCACTTAAAAAAATTTCTAACACTAAATGTGTGACTGACTCTTTCAGTGTGGAACTCTGAGGAACTTCGAGGAACCTGAACTTTTTAAGACCCCAAATGAGGTACATTCCTCGTAATGAGGTACACTTGAGAGGTATGACTTCATCCCATTTCATATCCTGTACATTACAACTTTATATTCTTTCTTTTACTTCTTCTATCCATTCACTATGTTTGTTATGTTCCACTGAATCTTCATAGATATTTCTCAAAAATGTATCTATTTCTTGTTTTTTTTTATGGTGTTTCAATTCCTTTTGCCTTGTTTTCCAATTCCCTACAAAACTTTTTGGGATCATCAATAAATTGTTATTTTGTACTTTTCCTTTATATTTATCTGCATATCTTCTACGTTTTTTCTGCCTGTGCTGATATTTGCAATAGTGCACGATAGATTCTGATCTATTCTGATACTGTGCATTGCTTTTATCACGTATATCCTTCTGAGTATTTTTGTTGATATGTTCCCTCTTCTATACTGTTCTAACAGTAACACTTCCTGTCTTAATTGTTTTATAGTTTTCTGTATTCAATACTTCCACGATGGCATTTGATTTCTCCCCTTCCTTTCCCTTACTGCCCTATGTTTTTGTGGTAAGACTTTATCTGTTACTAATTTAGTTGGACAGTAATATATCCTATTTACTTTTGTTATATAGCATGAATTTCTATGCACAGTCCTAATTACTATGTTAATTTGTTTTATCAAATGTCTAACTGTTTAGGTTTTATGGACTTTCTATAGTCAATTTCTTTCATTGATCTTAATATGTCTGTCCATTTCTATTAAATCAAGCAACTCTTCTCTTAGATCATTTTCTTCTAAACTGAGGACATATTCTTTGTTCTCCATTTCCTGTGAGCATTCTACGGTACTTACCCAGCATCTTCATGTGCCATATTCTCTTCAGTTTCTTCCTGTGTCATCCATTGCTCTTTCACATAGGAACTCACTGGCCTATCATTTCACAATGCTGACTGCATCATAGTTGTTATAGTTTCCTGTTCCTTTTCTTGCTGTACAACTTCAACTGAACTTTTGTACTGGTTTCCTATGGAAGGCCCCAAAGCATCTTCATATGGCAACTGATCAGATATTTCCCACTCTACTGGTTTCTCCTTAATTTGAGGATCCATTGCTCTAAACAGCTGTGGTGTTATCAGAGAGAGATTTTCTACAGTAAATCCTTCACTTCACAGGTAATCCATGACCTCAGTTTCTATTTCTTTATCTTCTCCATTACTAATCACTTTTCTATTTTTTTCTCGTTTTCTTATTTTTTGTATTGTAAAATGTTCCATATCTGGATGCCTTTGCCTATAGTTCTCTTCAAATATCTTTGCTTCTGCTCTTTTTATTGATTAGTTTTGCTTTCTCTTTTTTCATAAATATTGCATCATATTATTTTGACATTCGCGGTGGTGCAGCAGTAGCTTTGTTGCCTCACAGCAAGAGGTTCTCCCGTTCGATTCTCGGCTGGAGTGCGGAGAGTGCCTTCTGTGTGGAGTCTGCATGTCCTTCCCGCAGTTGGGTGGGCGTTCAAAAGACATGCATAAATGGGCGTGCCTTCGTTGAAGGCTGAATGTCGAGCTGGCACCTCGGTGTTCGTCAAAATCTACTGCCAATCATTAGCGGACTGGAGTTCCACTGTGGCGACCCCTACCCGGGAAAAGCCGAAAGACAACAATAACAAACAACATCAAATATCTTTTTTCTTTCCCATGTCCATATTTCTTCTTCAGATGTCTTCTGCCCCTCCTGTTTTTCTTTGCTTGGCAGACTCATTCTTCCATCATGCTGTGATATAAATAGAAGTTATGTTCTTACCATAACGTTCCATGTTAGTTGTCTTCTTCTCGCCTTCTTCTTGCTGGATGGGTTCGGAGCCGACCTCGGCTCCGACTCGGCCACTCTAAAAGCTCGAGAGTTGGTTCCACCGGCTCGAGGCTCCCCTTATATCCCACAATGCTAGGCGAGAGTTACCTCAGATCTCGTTTGTAAGCTAACCCCAGCTTATATAGTAACAGTATAACTATAAACAGAGTCCACCTCTAACAACAGGAAGAAAGAAGGGTGACCTACATCCTGACCCAGGAAATATGCCCCACAGCATATGTCTTAAGAAAGAGGTGGTAGAAAGAGAGGTCACGATCACAACTCCTCTAGGTCTGTCCAGGCCAGGGGGAAGGAGGGTGGGGCTAAGAAGAAGGCGAAGAAGACAACTAACATGGAACGTTATGGTAAGAACATAACTTCTATATGTTAAGTTGTCTATCTCGCCTTCATTCTTGCTGGATGGGACCGGCGTCCCTAGCACCTTGTCCCGGGTGGCCTAACGGAACAGACTCCTGAGAACAGTGGAACCAAAGTTAGCTCTATGCCTAGAAGCTAAGTCCAACTTATAATGAGAAATGAAAGTGTGAGGAGTAGCCCAAGTAGCCGCTGCACAAATGGTGTCAATAGGCAGTCTGTCTTGGAAAGCTAAAGAAGTAGCCAAAGCTCTGGTGGAATGAGCCTTAGGTTTATCAGGCAGCTTTTGATGTCTAATCTCATATACAAGGGAAATCAATGATGTTAGCCATCTGGATAATGATACCTTTGAAACTGAAAGTCCCTTTCTGCTCTCCGCATAGGAGACAAACAGCTGATCATATTTTCTGAACTGTTTAGTTCTATCCAAGTAGTACCTCAATTGACGGTGAACATCCAGGCAGTGTAATTTTTGTTCAGACCTATTGGAGTATTCTGGAAAAAAGACTGGTAGATCAATGGATTGATTCAGATTTGATGCCGATACCACCTTAGGCAAAAAGGACGGGTTAGTTCGTAAGGATACTCTGTCCTTATGAAACAAAAGATAAGGAGGACGACAACTGAGTGCTTGAAGCTCTGAAACTCTTCTAGCTGATGTAATAGCTACCAGAAAAAGAGTTTTCCATGATAACAATTTTAAGGAACAGGAAGCTGCAGGTTCGAAAGGGGGAAGAATCAAAGAAGCAAGAACTAAATTTAGGTCCCAAGGAGAAGGAGGATTTCTTATAGGAGGTCTGAGAAGAAAAACTCCTTTCAAAAAGGCTTTGCAGAGTTTGTGGGACATTAGGGCAGATTCAGCAATACCCACATGAAAGTTAGAAATAGCTGCCAATTGAACTTTAAGTGTAGAGGAGATGAACCTGCATGGAAGAGTTCAGCTAGAAAATCAAGGACTAGTTGGATGGAAGCGGTGAAAGGATCTATGTCCTTTCCTTGTGCCCAATATGAGAAGCGTTTCCACTTACTCAAATAAATCTTTCGAGTGGAAGATTTATGGGAAGCTATCAATATATCTCTAACAGAGTGAGATAATTGAGGAAGCCTGGCTAAGGTAGGAACTGGAGGAACCAAGCAGTGAGGTTCAGAGAGGGGAGGGAGCGATGAAACTGACCCGACTGATGGATCAAAAGATCTGGAACTAGGTCCAGCTTCCACGGTTGCTCCAAGAGAAAACGATGTAGAAAGGGGAACCACACTTGTCGAGGCCAGTAAGGAGCAATGAGGATCAATGAGGCCTTCTGAGCGATAGCTTTCTGAATTACTTGAGAGATCAGTGGAAAAGGAGGAAATGCATACAGAAGTCCCCGGGGCCAAACTTGGACTTGAGCGTCTCTGCTGGGTTGGCCTGGTAAAGGGAACAGAGTGAAAAATTCTCTGCACTTGCTGTTTTGGGGAGTAGCAAAAAGATCGCAGCAAGGCTGACCCCACTTGAGAAAAATTTCTCTCACCACAGAGTCTTTCAGAGACCACTCGTGAGGCATGAGAATAGCTCTGCTCAACTTGTCCGCAATATGATTGGACTTCCGGGATGTGCGTTGCTATCAGAAAACGCTGAGAAGAAATCGCCCATTGCCACAGTCTGAGTGCTTCTCGACACAGGGGGTATGATCTGGTTCCGCCTTGTTTGTTGATGTACCACACTACAGACATATTGTCTGTCTGGATTGCAATTGTTCCCAAGGGAAGAGAGTCTTGAAGGGCTTGCAACGCTAAAAGCACTGCTCTCATCTCCAGAACATTTATGTGCAAGTGGCATTCGCTTGGTTGCCATGTGCCCTGGACTGTCCTGCCCTGATAATGCCCCCACCCGATCAGGGAGGCATCCGTTGTCAGTGTAGCAACCGGAGGAGGTGGAACAAAAGGTCTTCCCGACAGGAGATGGGGGGAAGACATCCACCACATGAGATGCTTTTGCACGCCTGCGTGATCACAATGGTGTGAGACATTGGAAGTTCCTGGTATGACCATTGAGTAAAAAGCATCCACTGAAGGATCCGCATGTGGTATCTGGCTAATGGAAGGAGAGGTATGGCCGCTGCCATAATTCCCAACACCTTTAGAACTAACCTGGCTTTGATTCTGTTGTTGTTGAGAAGGAGTGATACCAATTTGTGAATGTCTGATATCCTTTGATGTGTTAGCCTTGCAGACATGTTTATCGTATCTAGATTTGCGCCTATGTAAGTAATAGTACGACAAGGCGACAAAACAGACTTTTCGCAATTTATTGAAATACCCAGTTTTTGACAAACGCGAAAAGTATAATCTCTGGCCATCAGAAGGAGATGCTTGGTGGGAGCTGTGAGGAGCCAGTCGTCCAAATATGGAAACACCTGGAATCCTTGTCGTCTCAGGTGAGAAGCTACCACTGCCATGCATTTGGTAAACACCGGGGGCAGTGGTGAGACCAAAGGGCAGGGCCCTGAACTGAAAATGACTGGTTCCCAGCCTGAAGCGGAGGAATCTTCTGGAGCGTCTGTTCATTTTTATGTGATAGTACGCATCCTGAAGGTCTATAGAGCACATCCAGTTTCCTTTGCCCAAAAGGGAAGGATGGATTGCAGCGTGACCATCCGAAATCTTGTTTTCTTGACTGATTTGTTCAAGACACTGAGATCCAAAATCGGTCTCCAGTCCCCTGTTTTCTTTGGAACTAAAAAGAACCTTGAGTAGATTCCGGATCCTTGTTGGTCTACTGGCACTGGCTGAATTGCTCTTTTTGCAAGCAGTTTTGAAATTTCCAAAGCTGCTAGATCCCTTTGAGCGGTGGAACATCTGGAAGGGATTTTTTGACTGATTTGGAAAGCGAAGAAAGGGGATAGAATAGCCTTCGGAAATGATGGACTGTACCCATTTGTCTTGAGTCAGGGATAGCCAGGCTTCTAGGTACAGTGACAATCTTCCCCCGACTGCCTCCGAAGATGGGCAGTCGGGCAACACCTCAGGGATGCTGAAAGGGCTTGTCAGGGAAGGCTTCCCGATTGCCCTGGTTCTGCGGACCCCCCCTGCCCCTAGGGCGACGTCTACCATTGTTATTCCCACCTCTGCCTTTGGCAGGAAAACGACTCTGTGCGTCAGGCGAAGTCTCTTGAGATTGTTTACGGAACCACATCTTTCCACCCTTCTGGCCTTTGGGGTAAGGCCTAGAAGGGTCGAAAACGGACTCCGACGGCAGAAAGGGTCTTGCCATCAGTCTCGCACCTAGTCAGGGTTTCTTTCACTTGAGGACCAAAGAGAGATGATCCATCAAAAGGGGAGTTCGTGAAAGACGCCTTGAAAGGGTCCAAAATTGCATAGCCGCATCCAGGCGTGCCTACGTAAGGCCACACCTGTCCCTGCGGCTCTGCTCGCTCCATCAGCCGCGTAAGAAAGGAGGCGCATGGAGGAGTTGGATATGGAATTAAGGGTAGCCAGCTGCGTGTTCATCTTGTCTTGGAAACCCGCAGCTGTAGGATCCTTTAACATTTTACTCGCTTCCTTGATCAGGTCCCTTTGAAGACGAGTAAAATGGCACAGGTAGTTCAGCTTAACGCATGGTAAATGTCGCTGAGGAGAACATCCGCTTCCGTACCTATCCATGGACCTAGATTCCTTGTTAGGTGGATGGACAGGTACTGAAGGATCAGCTAGTTCCTTCTTTGTGGCAGCAGCTACCACCATAGCATCCACAGAAACTCCTTTTGTTAGAAATTGCTTGTCTGCTGGAGCTGTTATGTACTTAGAAGGTCTCCTGGGAGTGGGGTCCACTGAATCAGGAGCCGTCCATGCCTTCTTAGCAACCACCTGCATGAGGGGGTCAAGGGGGACACCCAGGAGGTGGAAGGACGAGAGCCAACGCCTCAAGATACACAGATTCGTCCTCCGAAGGGTTGAGGGCTGGCCAATTTCCCCTCTGTTTCAGGATCTCCAGAATGTCTGCAAATGAGACATCTTCAGAAGGGGAACAGGGGGAACCCTCAGAATCATCCAAATCTGTGTCTGACGTGATGGACTCAGGTGAGTCAATGTGTTTCCTCTTACACTTCCTCTTCCGAGGGGGCTCTTCTGCCAAATCAGGAGAGGCCTCGGAAGAGGATGAAATCCCCACAGGGGGTTCCTGAGGAGCTGGCTCTCTGCGGTCCGGGATGAGGGAGTGAGTTGACTTACCCTGAGGCACCATAGAGGGAGGGGCGGACGGAGCCGACTGTGGAGTAGAGCCAGGCTCTAACACACTCCGCATGACCTCGAATGCACCCCTGTCAGGCAGAGCCAGAGGTCCCCGCTCCGAGGAGCTAAGAACCCCCCTCGGCACCGACAGTGATGGCTCCGAGGCCGATGTCGGAGCCGAACTCACCAGCGCCGAAGCCCCGAGAGGGAGAGGGGGGTCGGACAAGGGTCCGATGCCACTCACCCCCTCGGAGCCGACGAGGGAAGTCTGGTGCCGAGATTCCTCCAAAGAAGAAAACGGAGCCGACGACGGAGCCGAAGACAATTGTATCGGCTCCGACGTAATCACAGTCTCGGTTCCGACACGACCCGGCTCCGAACTCAAAAGAGTCGAAGGAGGAAAATGTTGATGGACCGGGGCAGGCATCGACTGATGAGTCGGGCTCTGAAGCATCTGGGCCAGTGCCTCGGACTTAAGTAGTCGACTCACTACCCTCTGAAGGTCATGATCCGACAGCCTCGATGACCTAGAGGAGTGAGACCTTTGGCTCCGTTCAGACAGCAGGGGAGATCCTGGAGCCGAATGAACGGAGCCAAGAGATGGTGACCTGGACCTCTTCCTAGTTGTCGGCTCCGAAGGTCTGGTCGGAGCTGACACGGGAACTTCTATAACCTCGGCTCCGGCCGGAGCCAAGGGAGCCACAGGAACTGTGGACTGAGACTTATCGGCTCCAGCCGGAGCCGATAAAGGCAAAGGTTGAGAAACCTGAGGTCTCGGCTCAGATGCCGGAGCCGAAGACCTTGCCTTAGAGGGCTTCCCTGTTGAAACAGACAGGGAATCCTCTGGCTTAAGTAAGCCTCTGAGAATCAGTTTATTCTTTCTTTCCTGCAGGACCCTGGGGCTGAAGCCATGGCACACAGCACAGGAGTCCTGCAGGTGCAAAGGCCCCAGACAATATACACAAGAAGTGTGAGCGTCTGTCAGAGACATTTTCTGACAGCACGCATCACACTTCTTGAATCCGGAGACCTTTGCTTCTTTAGACATTTTTGTTATAACAGGTGTACACAAACACGCACACAGACACACTAGTTACACCCTGTCAAAATTAACTTATAATAAAAAACAGTGCTAGAATTTTAATAAAATAATGCACACACACTCCACTAGGGAAGGAAAGGCCAAAGGCCCAAGGGAAGAACCTAAGGTTCTTGAGGGAAAAAAACGGAAAATTTTTGGGAAGGTATAAAAAGTTTTCTAACTACACTAAACTAAGTAAAAAATATTAAATTAAAGGGGTTTTTAAAGACTGATTTCACTAAGAAATAGTACTTACCAGGAACCGGTAGAAAACCAACCTCGAAGCTGTAGCGGCAAACGAGATCTGGAGGTAACTCTCGCCTAGCATTGTGGGATATAAGGGGAGCCTCGAGCCGGTGGAACCAACTCTCGAGCTTTTAGAGTGGCCAAGTCGGAGCCGAGGTCGGCTCCGAACCCATCCAGCAAGAATGAAGGCGAGATAGACAACTTAACATCCTGTGTTAGACTTTTGACACTAAATCCTTCACTTCGCAGGTATTCCATAACTTCAGCTTCTATTTTTTTTTAACTTCTACTTTATTAATCCTCTGCTCTATAGTCTCACTTTGTGATCATTTTTTTTTTTTTTTGCATTATGAAATTTTCTATATTTGGATGCCTTTGCCTATACTTCTCTTTGAATATCTTTGGGACTGCCTTTTTTGTATGGATTAAGTTGGCTTTCTCATTTGCATAAATATTGCACCATATCAGAATTCTCTTTCTTTCCCATGTCCACATTTATTTTCTATGCCTTTCAAAAATCTCTAGATTTTGTTGTTTCTATTTTTTGCACTTCCTCAGTCCATTCTTTTTCCAAACAGCCCAAGGTTTCTTGGTCTATATAATGTTTTTCATAAATCTGTTGCATTAATGAACACAAATTTGCATTTGTAGCTTTTGACAGTTTTTCTTGTACAAGTATTTTTCTTTCCTCCAATTTATCTCTTAATCTTTTTGCACATCTTCTAACTGGAAATTCTGAACTTCTTGTATAATAGTAACAATAAATAATTTCTTTGTTATCCTCAACAGTCCATTCTATCATCTTTATGGATCTTTTTTTGGCCTATAAGTTTTTGTGATTTATGTGGACTACTAATTCCTTCTACAACTGGGAGGGGGGCATCTTCCCTCTGAGTCTGGCCTAGCCCTATTGTAGGAATGTTTCTGTGTCTTGAGGATTCTACACTGTCATTTTTTCCAGTCCTGACACCAGTGCACCTACCAGGATTAGACACTTTTTTTATCCTGGGACTTGTGCACACAGCTATTTTTTTAACCTACTTCTGCCTATGATATATGCTATATAAAATACAGTCTATATATCGATGTTGTCTTGGTGACAGCTTATAAAAAACAAGGTCCACCTCATGAAGGTACTCACCAGAACTTAAGGATAACTTCAATTCCAGCAATACTACTCTCTTTGCTTGCGGATTTATCATCTCTGCATTCGGACCTTCACACAGAAGGTCTCTGTAGCTTGTCTGGAGAATTGTGGATGATGTCATTATTTCTTTAATTTTCCTCCCAAACCTCATCACTATCTTGTGTTGGGCTGGGGACAGTGTTGTCATTATTTCTTTAATTTTCCTCATAAACTTCAAAGGGGTGCAAAGAAGGTCACTAAGCTTGCATAGGAACAGTACACTGTCTAAACTTAAGTCGGAATCATTACTGCATTAATATTTTTTTTTTTTTTTCATTTTCCTCACAATTAAACATCAGATGCATACACAGGTGGCTAACTTTTTTTGGGGGGGGGTAAAGAAGTATTTTATTTATATATGCAAACATAAGGTAACTGTCTTTGGCGGGTATGATTGAGGAGGAATGTTGTATATAAATATGACAACAGTGACTTGACATATAATTGTGCTCATTTGTCACTTAATTTTTATCCCAATTTAACACCAGGCAGGGATACACAGAAAGGGAATACCTTTTTTAAGGTGTTGTATGAAGGCAATATGTATTTCTCACTATGATTTATGTATCATCACAATAATTTGTCTTCTGTATTTATTGTGCATTGCTATTCAATTAACTCTGTGCATTGTCCGGGATAAAAAAATTTTTTCTTTGAAATAAAAATGTATGATTGAATTTCTTTCCTTATGTATAATTTTTGTACAGGCAGTGACTGAATAAAATAGCTGGAAAAGATTCACTTCAGAGCATCTATATCCTCATGATTTCTGGTCCCTAACAGTCCCCAGACCCCCAATTTAATTTAGTTCTACAGTATTGTCTTTGTCAGTTTGGGTGTGTTGAAAAGATTTGGGGTTATTACAGTGTAATCTTGGTCACTTAGGGCCTGCTGAAAGGATTCAGGGAAAACCAAAGCTGAAGAACAGGAGTGAATTTCTTCCCTTAATCATGATTTTTATTTAGGCCATCATTGAATGAAACAGTTAACAAAATTAAAATGCACCTCAGAGCATCTGGAGCCCCCATGGCTTCTCAGGGCCTTGCAGTCCCCAGACCCCAAACTTAACACATTTATTTCCACCCCAGTCCTTATAGTGTAGTCTTGCTCAGTTAGAGTGTGTTACAAAGATTCAGGGAAAACCAAGCTGAAAAGCAAGACTGAATTTCATCCCCTAAATATGAGCTTTGTGCAGGGCATTAATGATTGTAAAGCTTGTTTAAAAAAGAAAAGAAAAAATGCTGTAAAATGCACCACAGGAAAAAACATCTAGAAACCCATGTGGCTTCTTGCAGCACCCCATTTCCAGCTTAATGCAGCTGCTTCCTACACAATAATCAGAGAGCAGTCTTGCCTACTTAAAATGTGTTGAAAGAATGAATGAATGAATGAATTAATTAATACAGGGAATAAAATTCATAGTAAGACAAAGTATAAGCAAAAGAAAGTAAAAAGTAATCTGGATGGTGTAAGGTAAGCCAGGATGGGGAGGCACCGGGTGGTGTGTGTGTATGGGCCTGTGTGTGTAGGGGCAGACTCTATGGACCCCTTTTGTCTAAGGGCAGTTAACCTAAGAGCAGGCTAGCACCTACACCCAAAGTTCACACCACTGAGTAACTAGGTAGAAAAAAACATATTTATCAAAAAAAATTAGTGCAACTCAACGATTATGTGTAAACTTCAATAATCTGTTTGCAGGGTTACACACAAAATATTTATTGGAGCAGAATTACTGCTTGGATATAACCAAGCATATGCCAAATATGCCATGGCATACACTTTTTTAAATTAATTTATTTGTTTCTTCTAATAAGATATGCTAGAATTTAAATAGTAACTGGCATATTTATCAGGGTTTACTGTTATGCATTTTGTTAAATAGCTTCTTTTCAGAATGTCTGGTTGCCTATTTTTTTTTTTTTTTTGCTTTAGCTTGCCATTTTAGATTTTTATATGTATAATGTACACTGTTCAAACACATGCCCTGTCTGCTTGTTTTAAGTTGGAGGGGAGACAGTCTTGTCAAGGAAGGGGACTATATTTTTGAAGTTGGCATACAATACCAAAAATCTTAATTATGAACCTGAATTACAACAGATATATAAAAACTCACATATGATTTTAAAATACCTTAATGCATTGCTGTTGCACATATGACTAAATTTCAAGAAAGAAATCAGTTATTTCTTACAAAAATGATATAAAAGCTCAGTTGTTGTTGTTGTTTGTCTTTTCGGCTTTTCCCGGTTAAGGGTCGCCACAGCGGAACTCCGGTCCACTGATGATTAAAAATCTTAAAACACCAGATAAAATGTATTATTTGAATGTGGCATTGCCAGTAAAAGAAGTTTTTACTTTTTTCTTAAAAAAAAAAAAAAAAAAAAAGTGGCGCAACAGTTAGTGTTGTTGCCTCACTGCAAGAGGTTCCCTAGTTCCATTCTTGGCTGGGGTGCCTTCTGTGTGGAGTCTGCATGTCCTCCCTGTGTTTGCATGGGTTTCCTCCCACATTCCAAATGCAATCAGTGAATTAGACACTCTAAACTGGCCACAAATGTGAGTATGCATTGAGTGTGTGGTGTGGAAGAACTACTGCAGCAGGGCTAGCTATCCAGTGATGTAAACCTTGGCTCCAGATGATTGTCACTGTTTAAGTGACACTATGATCACATGTGAAAAAATGGGACAAAGAGGTTGTGGATGGATTGACAGCAAAAGAAATTGTTGCTACACTGTATTGAAGCCATTGTCAAAGACTATACGTTTCTGCAGACTATGAATCTGAATGAAAAGCTAGATTAATTTAAGTCAAATACATGTTGTTCATTAAAGGGCGGTATTATGGTGTTTAAGGCAGCATGCATATTCTCAGTAAAAGAATGTGGTCACTAAATTATATTAATCTTTAATCAATAGGGAAGAAAAAGTCTGATTTTAAAGCACCATTATATGACTATAATGAAATTAATCTAATGGCCAGGTAAACGACAGTTGATTATTAGTATAAGGAAATATGTTATTGTCTTTGAAAGTGATTTGTTTCATAGCATTATACTGAAACAAAGAGACTGGTATAGGCTGTTGGATTCATTATAGTTTCATATGTTTATAGGTAAGTTCTAGACTATCTGCCCTTGTGGACCATTTTAAGCCTAGCCAATTTTCCTTTTTGTGCTCAAAATAACCTATGCTATTTGGTTATAGATTAACTTTATCCATCTCATGGTCAATAATTATATATTACCTTTATCAAGAATAACTGAAATCATACCATTGATAATTTGAAGGGACCCATGCATGAGATAAAGCATTTAGGAGCTGCCTCTGTCCATTAGTAGTACAGGGGGAGTTCTGGAGTAAATTTTTTGCTTCCCATCCATACTGAATATGGACACGGATGAACTTTATTTTATGTGAATGGGGAGCCTTCTCCACAGCAGCAATATCCTCTGCAGGATATTCCTGTCCTTCCAAACCTTTCTGTTGATGTTGCAGAAGAGGTTTAGATCCACGGAAGAGTACTATGCAATGTGCACCTTTTGGTCAATACTCCTGTGTTCTCACTTCTAATCACCTTCCAGTTTTGAAACGAGAGATTATGAATTTGGCTGTGCTTTTCCCTGTTCTACAGGCAGCTAAAAAACTGTGTGACTCATCATGTTAAACACATATTGCTCATTTAAACCTGCCTTGGCCTCATGCACAATGCTCGACATTTAATAAAAACCCTGCATGCTCTGTGTAGCAGCTCTACTGCATGGAGTAACTACATTTTTGCATCACTTTTTAGATGAAAATTCTGCCAGGTCAACCTCAATTAGTACATTGTAGTAATCTATTTATTTTAATTTTCCTAATACATTGCAGATACTAATTGCTGGTTCCAAATAGTAAAGCAATGTTGGCATACTATCTAAAACTTGTCTATGCAATGACTAGATGTCTAAATACTTCTGGATATCACAAATTTGATAACTGAGTTTACTTCCTTAGTTTCTATATATTAAAGAAAAAGCCTGGTCATTCCTTATATTGCATCTTTAAATTTTAGCTGGTGTTGCAGACCTAATATTTCACAGTTAATTGTGTATCATTGTAAACCTAGGCTTGAACTTGCAGATTACTACTTTGTGGGGAGCTGAGGTGTTCTTTAGCAGTTTAGGTATCCTGTTAGGAATGACTATCCTTGGTATATTGTAATGTTTTCCATTTTTCATTGGTCTGCAAGCCATCCATGTTAATGGAAAGTCATATGCTTCTTTCAAAGAGAAATCTTCCTTGAGTTTCAGGTTCCTTAAGATGATTTCATAATACTTTATTACAGCCCCTAGATCATATAACTGGAGCATTAAATCACTTCCTGTCATCACACTGCTTATCCATAATGAGATGGGAGGATAACAATATGATGGGATAAAGCCTGAATTGGTATAAAAATAATCCCTAGGTCTGCAGATTATGTTGTATTGTAATTTGTAGCTTCCCGTGTTGAGGCAGCCATATCCTGAATGTTATGTGTGCGTGACCATGCATAGCATGACGGACTGCTGTTCCTGTTCAGGACTGTTTCTTGTCTTACTACTGTTACACGCTGAGATAGGCTTTGGCTTCCAGTGGTTCTGAATTGTGTAAAGCAAGTATTGCAAATAGAGACATGATTCTAGCTTTGATCTCCTTATTCTGACTTCTCTTCTCCTCAACCACCCCTTCCAGATACTTAAAGCTGTTAACATACTCGACTACGTTCCCTTCTATCTCAATTCTCAGTTTCTTCTACTCCCATGAAAATGTTGGATCTCATTCTTCAACTCACCTAGACCCTGAAAACTCCAGAAAACATGTTCCCATGTCTCCCTTTGTCCTTCTTCACATTTCCAGCATTCCTTATTATTCTGTGGAAACCTTCTCTACACATTACCTGGAATATAAAACTACCTCATGAAAAAAATTCAAAACCTTCTTGAATTTGTTGCATATATTTGGGGCCAAGGCAGATCTCTACCCACTGTTCCTTTGTGTATTATGTACCTGTCCTTTCACTCCAACTCTGTCTCAGACTCACATTATCACTGTAATTATCTATAAAGATTCTATAGACTCTCATCATTATCTTTTTAGTGAAGCTCCTTGAGATCTAGCCTCTTTTAAAATGTCACCCATCCTGCCTTCCTTCAATCCCACTCTTTCTATTTTTGCTTATCAACTTGTTAGCCAGCCCCATGTAAGCTAGCTGATTCCTATCTGCTACATTAGACTCCCTTAAACTGACTCTAGGTTTTCATCCCTCCTCCTAACTCCACTTGTTCCCAATATTGGTGTTGTAGCCCTAAAGCCTCCATCTCACTGCTGTAGTATCCTGCTTCTTCATCTCACTTTTCTAATATTTAATCCCATAGGTGCTAACCTAATCAGCTCAGTCTCCCTCTTTTCTCTCTTTACTGTCTCTTGCAAGGCTTTGCTAGCATACACTTGCACAAGTCTCTCAACATGTTGCCCTTCACATTGTATCCACAAGCCAGTCCTCTTTCCATCTTATATCTACCTCCTCTGTTCTTCCACTAATGCCTTCCACTTACCACTACATTATCCCACCTGAAATAAGTAACTCAGTCTCAATTGTTTCACTTGGAAATGCAATTTTAAGTTTGGAGCTTCCAGTCCTGCTTGCTCTGTTGGTAACAACAACTTATTCCATCTCACTCTATTATGTTTACTATTCCAAACAGGTCCTCATTGCTTTATTTATTCTAATCCACATAGCCTTGTCTGGACTTGCAAAATATGCTTGTCCTGTGTATAATATTAGAGGGACTAGTAACATCTTTGGTTCTCCTATTTTACTGCCCATATCTATCCTCATCCATTCCCACCTTATAATATTTCCCATCACCTTTTTTTCTATCTCCAACCATATTTCTCTTGCTGTCCTTCTCTTTCTTTCATTAGCCATATCACTAGATATCTCATCTTTTATTAAAAATATCAGTAGATATCTCATCCTCTTGTGACTCCACAAATACAGTTAGCGTTGTATTAGATCAAATGTCGGAGAACAGTTTATGGCTGTTGCTTTTGTTTTAACTCATTTATCATATCCCCACTAAATCCTAATGTTTTCTTAACAGGGCAAATAGGATTAAGATGTATTTTTCCAGGTTAGTTATATATACAATTATGACATTTGCAATCAAAATCAATTTTCCTTTCTTCCATGCAATGATAACCCTGGATTGTAGAATCCCTTATTGTAGCTGCCAGCGATTCTATGTACAAAGCAAACAACAGGAGGCAGAGCAGAAATCCCTGTCTTGTACCCCTCAACAATTTCAAACTTTCTAACAACCCCCCACACCTTCACATATACTGCAACATTTTCATAAATTCTTATAATTAGATTCACCTACTCTTTTGGAAGCCTATGAGACCAGTTTAGTAGGGGGTTTCTCCTCTTTTAAGATCACCACTATAACTAAGTCCTTACTAATATCATGATTCCTCCACTCTTTAGGACCTTACTGAATAATGCCATATGTAAAGTATATTTTCCATCCCTACATTCCAGACTTCTTTTCTAAACCTGGTGTATTCTGCCTTGTTTATCCCCTTATTGCCATTCTACTTTATTATCTGGTAATTTATCTTCTGTTCCTTCATGGTTGTTCAATTTCTTTATGTGGATGTCACCAAACAACATCCTAATTTCTTTGCTGATGTCCACCCTCCGTCAGCTTTTTTATATAGTTTTTCATTGTGACCATTAAATACCTTGAAAACTACTTTTGACTCTTTTACCATTTCTCCACCCTAACTTGGGCTCCTTAACATTGTTACATTCCTCTGTACATTCTGTACCCTTAATGCCTGTGCCAATAGTTTGGTATTTATCGGTGTCACCTTAAAAATCTTTGTCTCAGTACAGTCTTTTTATAGTCATTCACTCTATCCAGGTATTTCAGTGCATATTCCTTGGTCTATTCTAATTTTACCTGCACTTGCTCCATTAAGGGACCTTGTCTTGTACCTTTTATGCTCTTAACCTCTTGTAACCCTTGCAGATAAATCTTACCACTAATTTTCCAATCCTCTTTGTCCCTTTCCCTTACCCTACCCCTAAATCTCTCCATTATCATTTCCCACCTCTCTGTAACAGTGTTACTTCCTTCCTCTGTGTCTCTCACTACTCTCCACTCATAACAATTTTCTAATCTTGTTCAATCACTGTACCTTGCAACATAGTGGGCAACCTCTCTCTCTCTCTCTCTTTATCTCATATGCCTTAATCAGATCTCCTATTTCTCAGATTTTGAAATATTCATCTAAATATCTAATCTTTATCAATATTGTGCATCTTCTGTAACCCCCCCCCAAGACACCTTGTTTATTATAAATCAAATTCCAGTCACCCCCTTCAAATGCCTTGGTGAAAGACAATTATTTCACCTAATATCTTCTTTGTCAATTTCAGGTTAACTCTGAGAGGTATGTGCACATTAACTAATGTAATTATTTTATTCCCTCACTGTCCTCTAGCCATTGGATATATACCTTCTGTATGTGACTTGACTTTCTCTATCTTTATAGAGCTCTGTTTTGGAAACAAAATGATTTGCCCACTTTGCCTCTCATCAGTTACCTGTGAACTGTATCCTCTCCTCCCAGTACTGTGCACCAGCTTTTCATGCTCTTGTGACCTTAAATGTATTTCCTACAGCACCACTAACTTAATAGTGCACCTTTTAATATATTCTAGCACTCTCCCCCATTTTCCCTCATCAACCATCCATCTCACATTTCATGATATGTCTTTCATTTCACCCATTATCTCTTATATCTCTTTTCCTATTGCAGCTACTGCTTGCCTGATCCATCTTGTCTTCATGTCTGACTAAAGTTATTTCCTACATGAGCAGCCTTACTTTTCCTGAGTCCATTTACACCCTGTAATGTTTTTCTCCAGTTTCCTAGTTGTCTACTGTTATCAAAACATTTCATAAAATTCCACCTCCCCAAAAGCTATCAGTTAACCAACCCCTCACTACACAAACTATATAGATTTCATTGTTTTTCCTTTACTGGAGTATTTACACCACTCTGGTTTCTCCCACCAAGTCTGACATCTACCTTGGTCTAAATTTTTTTCCCCTGCTAACAGTGAATGTTGACCTTAGCCAAAAAAAAGTCCTTGTTGTTCTATGTTTTCTTACTTACTGTATCTCAGTTATTTAACTTCCACATTACTGCACTTCTCCTGTCACTTCTCACCTTTTTTTTTCTTTCTAACACATAATCAGAACTAGTTGGCACTCTGACAATTCCACTTTATTTTCCAGGCCACAGTAGACTTATCCAGTCTATGACCTCAGAATCATTGTTCAATCATTATTCTTAGCCTATTGTATGTATTACATAGCCTTACTGTTTGCTCTCCCTAGGTTTCTCTTCAGAATCTTTTGATCAGATAATCTTAGTTCAGATATCATACTGTGTTATGGTAACACTCCCTCTCTCCTCCATCCATCTCTGTAGGTTTAATTTATTTCTAGTCCCACACTACCCTCTCTTTTGTTGCCCTCATGCTGGCATGCCAGGTCATTAGGTATTACTTACTATCTTTCTCTAGTCCCTTAACTACAGCACAGTCACAAGAGGTAGATAATCACAACTGGTAGATAAATAAATATGCATTTAAACGTTCATAATCCCAGCCATTCTTGCATATTATACCAAATATTTCATTAATACTGATCTGTTAGGCCTATCCAAATACTTTATGCCCTGCTCCTGTCTGTATTCATAAAACTCTTCTCCGTGTTCGCTTGTTTAGGCTGGCAATCAAAAGCAGTACCCATCAACATGTTTGTGAAGCCCATTACAGCTGTTCCCTGCATCTCTTATTCCATGCTGCTTTGAACTCTGCTTTCTACCCTCCACCAAGTATATCAAAGTTAAGAGAATCATAGCTCTGCACTCTGTCTTCTAACACATTATGTATGGGTAGGTGGAGAGGGCAGATTCTCCTTTTATGCTGCTATCCCCCCCCCCCAAGTTTACTCTGAATGCTTGAAAGAAGCAAAGGAGAGAGAGAGAGGAATAGAGAAAAAAGGCAACTATATATATATATATATATATATATATATTATATATATATATATACATATTATATATATATATATATATATATATATATATATATATATATATATATATATATATATATATATGTTATATATGTACTTCCCTAACTATAGCACTCTTCAAAATCCCATGTTTATAGCCCTGTTTTTTATGTCAGATTCTGGGAAATGTGATAAAACTATACCCAATAGTGTTCTGAAAAATAAACATTCCTGGTCCTCCTCCCCTCCTCAACAGCCCAACAGTCATATCTCAAAGCACCTCAGAATAGCATAAATTTGAACTTTTAGTTAACAAATTATGGGGCTTTTTATAACTGCTAGCAATAATAATGCTGAAGTTGTATTAAAAGTCCACAGCCTGACAATGTTCCAACTCCAGTGTCCTTCACTTGAAGGGTTTCTCTCGCCTTCATTAAAAATCTCTCATTTTGTTATATTCCTCCAACATTTTCCTTTGCAGTACCAGGAATGGCTTTACCAGCATCCTTTGACAGTCTTTATTGCTACGTTCCTTTCATTTAACTTGTGGATCTCTCCACGATCATCCTGCATGGTGCTGTCATCCTGCTGGATCCCCTGCATGTCCTCCATTGCTGCCACTGGATACATATATATTTTTAGTCCTGTGAGGTAAAAAATCCCTAGTATATCAGGATACTGGAGCTTGAATCTTAAACCTTTCTGCTGATACAGCTTAAGTACTGGCAGCGATGCATTTCCCTCCTGTCTAATAGCCCCCATATAGTCATTGTCCACAGATATTCTTATCTTGTCTATCTGCAACATGTGGCCCTTCCTGCATAACTTGGTCATTTTCCTTGATTTCATTGGACTGTAATTTTACCACAGTGGGTCTCAGAGTTCTCCAGGACACTGCTACTGGTTGTCACAAGCAATATGGCTTCTTGATCTTTATTTCCTCATGTGGGATTTCATTCCATTTTGCCATCTAGTGCGAGATGAAATATATGCAGCAGGTCCCTTCAAGCTTTTCTGTCATTTCTGTAAAGTGCAGATTATCTCTCCTTGTGCTGTCTTTTAAATCTATCGATTTTGCCTTTATTTCTTCCTGAATACAGTCCATCTTCACTACCTGCTCCTTTAAGGCCATATTTTCCTCCTGGAGTGCAGAAATATCAGCAGAGTGTTGTGATAATGTTCCTTTAATTTTCTAAATCACCAAAAACTGCCAACAGGTCAAAAAAGTAACTAAAAAACTATATGCCAAGACCCTGGAAGAAAACACAATGAAGCTTACAGACAGGACGACATAGTCATGCCTTGTAGTTGTTGATTTAACAGTGTAGTCCACAGAAATCCACAGGATAAAAATGCCAAGGAACAAAGCTTTTCAGCTGTTAAAATAGTTTAATCTAAGCATTCGCTTCATAGGAAAAAAACACTGAAATCACACTAACGCTCCAAATGCAAGTACGTTTTTGTTTCAAAAACTTCCTCAGATGTGGGCTGGTAACTACATCAGTGCATATATATATATATATATATATATATATATATATATATATATATATATATATATATATATATATATATATATATATATATACATATATATATATATATATATTTATATATATATATATATCAATTAACATTTAAAACCACCAGTCTCATGCTGCATAGTAAATGAGGCATAAGTGAAAATTATGTCATGAAAACTTTTAAAGGCACATTTTAAATGCCTTATTTCTTGCATAAAAAGTACTATTGACCTAATTGTACTAATGATAACAATCAAATATCATACCAGTTGTCTAAAAGTTTGCAAACTCTTTGATACAGTCACTTTTATTACTTTAATTTAAACTTTAAAATCTCTAAAACCTTTTAAAACCTTTTCTAAAAAAACTTTTAATACAATGCCATCTTGTGGAACAAAGTTGAACTACCATTTTCTGTTATAAAGAATGTATGCTTCCTAGGAGTTTCTCTGACCCCAGAACTTATATGAAGTAACTGTTATAATCATGCTTACAAAATTCAGAGCAATACAGTAATAAGCAGCTATCCATGTTAATACAAATATGTTTAAAATCTTCATGATAAATAAATAAATGAATAACATGCAAAACAGCAACATGGAAAATACAAATACTTTAAAAACATTCTAAAAACACTTTAAAAGTTCTTTCAGTTTCTTGACGTCAGTGTAGTTCATCATCTTGTGTTGAAAAATATATTGTTGAAATACAAGCTGAGATAGCAAACATAGCAGACATGGAAATTAGTTAACTTAATAATTAAGTAAAGGAAGAACATTAGATTTCTGTTTGGGATCCATAATTTCACAGCTCTTAATTTGAGGAGGGGGGCAATGGAAATACTATCATTGAGTCCCGGATGCTTGTTGGCTTGCAACATAACTTGACACCAAAGCTCACGGTACTCAATTCTTTCCTCCCATAAACCACCCCTAACATCATATTTCACTTTTTCCAGTACAAAAAATTCATAATATGCCTGTTCACATTGTAACTTATGTTTATAGAGAGCATTAGTCTCTTTTTTGTTTTGTATCTCATACATGTGCTCATAAATTCTTCTTTTCAACTTTTGTTCTGTCTTCCCAACATAGAAGGCTTGTCATATTCCACAGTTTGCCAACTATACTATTCCTTTGTCCTCACAGTTACTGTATTATTTCCCCTGGAGACCCAATTGTCTACTTTCAAGGAGCACTGTTTCCCTGTTTGTAATATATTTGACAGAACAAAGAAATTAAAAGGATATTGAACTTAAAGGCACACAAGTCACCTGGGATAAATGCTGTAGTCCCTTTAAAACCAATCCTAAGAAACAGGCGTGTCTCAGCTAAACCAAAGTAAAGTACTCAATACAAGGAACATGATTAGTTCACAAAAAGGTGTGTGTAAATGGAAGTATCTGAATTGCTAGTAGTTATTCTATATTTTGAAACTAAGAAACTGAAATTTCATCGAACTGAAGAAGGCTAACAGCCGAAAGCGCTTTTCGTGTGTTTTACTAAATAAGCTCACCAGAGCGAGCTTTTTAGTTTGGGATTCATTTTAAAGCTTTTAAAGAAAATTATTATTCAGAACTTATTATTGTGAACTGAGAGCACATCAGCATAGCTGATGAGAGCCCTGTGGAAGTAAGCGTTGTTTTAAACTATGAAATAAAAAAAAATTTGTGGTTTTAATGAGACTTGGACTAATGAAATAGGGCTTCAAATTACAGTTTGAAAGCATTTGCTAACTTGGCATCAATCCTGAAGTTTTTAAGGGAACTACTAAGAGTGAAAGTACGTTAGCACAGCTGATGAGAACTCTATCAAGTAAGTGCTGACTTAATTGCTAAACAGATTTGCTGTTTCACTATATTTCTGAAAGATCTTGGAATTTATAATTTGTTTCAAGAAATACGTACATACCCCTAATACGCTGCTATTTGTGGAGATTATTACAATACAGCATTTCAGCTTGGTGGTGCATAAATTCTCTTCTCATTCATCTGTTTGCAATATATGAACACTGAGCACAGTGTCCACATTTAAATGTTCCTCTTCTTCTTTGGTTCCTGTTTCTAAGGTTCCCTGCTTCAGTTCTTAATAAAAAAATTCTTAAGGTTGCACCCATTTTTGTAAACTATTTTAACATTTAAATTTTTTATTTGGTCTATATCTGTAATAGTGGAAAATCTTTTCCATTCCTTAACCATTGTGTTTCTTATAAGGTTGGAACTTCCATTAAATTCAGTCACTAAAGCACTACTGAAATTGTCCTCTAATGTCTTTGTCTGTTCATTAACCACTTCACTTTTTCCTAAAATTGGTTGAAATTTATCAGTTCTACCCTCTAAAACTTCCTTTTCTATGTCTTCCATCAAGGAATGTGGGTAGCACCTTTGCTTGAACATATTGTCCAAAGTATTCATTTCCACGACAAAGTCTTCCATTTTTGATGTCATTCTCGATGACCTGATATACTGCCCTCTCACAAGACTTCTTTTCTGATGAATGAGGTGGGCACTGTCATAGTGCAAATAAGAATTTGAATACGTATTTTTTCTATAAACCTTTGAATGAAACTTCTTGTTTTCTTTATAAATGTCGATGTCCAAGTATCTTAACCTGGCATCATCTACATTGTGGGTGAACCTAAGGAAATCCATACTATTGTTTAAATAGTTTATAAATTCTTGAATTTCCTCATTTGATGTGTTCCAAAAAATACAAATATCATCCAAGAACCTTTTATACGACAACCATTTTTGGTTGTATCCCGAGTTTAGTATCCATTTTCCTCCCATTTTGCTAAAATTAAATTGGCATACATAGGTGCACACGCTGCACCCATGGCTACACCTTTAATTTGGTGAAAAAATTCACCTTTAAAGTATAAGAAGTTGTACTTTAAAACCAGGTCCATTAGTTGTACAATGACCATACATTCATTTCGACTTAAACTACCGTCTTCAAAAATTATTTCTTCCAACATTATTTTACCTTCTTCATGAGGGATACAGGAAAATAAATCAACAATGTCAATAGTAAGGAATGAAATATCTGCATACATATCTTGTCTCACACGTCTCAAGAAGTCCCATGAGTCCCTCAGAATATTGTCACGTTTCAATCAAATATTCTTCAGCTTTAAATCTACATATCTGGCCAGTGGTAGGGTTTTTGAGCCTTCAGCAGATACTATAGGTCTTAGGGGTGGTTCCCTTGTGATTTTGGAATCCCAAAGATCGTTGGAATTTTTGTTTTTTTTACTTTTAAGTACCTCAGTGTTTTGTTGTCTATAAGTCCCTCAGAAAGAAGGTCTTCTAAGACTATATCAATCCTTCTGTAAGCTATATTTATTTCATTCCTAGAACAACCAGTGTTATCTAGTGGGGTCCCTCAAGATTTCATTCATCTTTCCTTCGTAGAGAAGTGTGTGTGTCCATCAAGACCATTTCACCCCCTTTATCTGGTTTCATGATTCTGAGTTTGACATCCTTTCTTAACTCTGTTAAAGTATTATTTTCTTCCATATTCAAGTTACTGGTCTATCTAACCTTGTCAAAATTAGATCTAATCTCATTTTCTTTCATGTTTTCAAAGTTCTTAATTTGGGGGTGTAATGGAAGGTTGAAAATACTCCTCTTTGTTAGATTATTAGATTTTGATTGTGTTTCCATTTCCTGGTTTAAAAGAACTTGCAAGTTAACCTTTCCAAGAAATGCTTTTATGTCTAATAAGGTCTTAGTAAGCTCACCTCTTCTCATGGGTATAAATTTAATACCCTTGGATAACAGGCTAAAGTGTTCATCCTTTAGTTTGATTTTACTGAAATTGTAGATACTAAAGTCACCCTTGGTAAATCTATAAGGGTTACTAACATCCTGAATAATATTTTCTTTTTCCAATGTGGGGCTGGTGGTACTAGCAACATTTAGTACCTCCCCCTCCCCCTTCTTGCTCCAACCCGAAAATTTGTGTAATACGCATTTTGTTGGTAATCATTCCTGTTCCTCAGTCTTTCTGACCTCCTCAGTGGGGGGTAGCCATTAAATTCATCCAGGTCATCTAATCTTTCATCATTTCTTAGATGTTGTTTATGTGTTTCTTCTTCACTAAGACTGGATTGTTCACTTATCCAAGACCTAGGTCTATACTTTGGTATAGGATAACTGGTGTTATTTTTGTATTCTATCAAGTCCCTTTCCAATTTCCTTATTTTTCTCTGAATCAAGTCACTACACTGACCATCAATGCCACTTTTGATCTTAAAATATTTCTCTCTCTCTTCCTGAATTCTGAACATAAGGTCTGTTTTAATGTTGTCATTTAAAATATCGATTTCTTTCATTAGGTCACTTTTTACTCGGTTATTTTCATCAATCATAGCTTTTAAAACATCCATCCCACATCTATTAAAAATAGCAATAAGTTCTTTATGAAATGTACTGCCAGGTACAACATTGTTCGGGTATTTACATAACCTCAAACCCTTTGGCACAATATTCCCTGAAATACATTATTTTAAATAGCTATTTTCAACATCAAGTGATTTATATTTGTACAATAGTTTCTCAAATCTGTCCAACTGATTTTTAAAAGAGTCATTAATTGGCTTAGGTTTGCTTTTTTTGTTCTTGAAATTAGAGGAAAAGCTAACCTGCAGCCATTCTTTGAGATTGATGTTATTGTGACCAGTTTGTCTTATGGTTGGGCATGTCTCCCGTTCACCTCGCACAGGTACTTCCGAACTGGAGTTGTAGTGCCCCACAGTAACAGCTGGCCTCAAAACTAATGGTGTTCATTGGAAGTCCATTTCGTCATGTGTACTAGAGGAAACAGCATTAGGTTCCAGTGAGGCACCATTGTCACGGCGCCTTAGCCTTCTACCATTTTCCTCATCCGGTTTGTTTCTACCTTGTCCTTTGCTCACCGTTTCCACCAAGGATTGGCTCAAGGGTGTGAGCAAATCGATCAGCTGGGACAATTGGCCTATCAACTTTCTTGTTTAATTTTCTTAATTTTTAATGTTTAATGTTTAATTTTCTTAATCTTCCTTTAATTTTCTCTACCTTTTTGTTGTTATTTCTGATATAATCTTCCAAGGTACCACTAAACTTTATTACCTATGTGTACACTGATCAGTTTTATTTTCATTCAAAGCCTTTGTTATTTGTTTGGTCTCATTTGAGTTTTTCCACATGTTGCATGTCTTTGCTGCTGCCATGTGGTCAGTCTATCTACTTTCACAATGAATGGCTAGGATCACCTTTTTATTAACTTGTGGCTTCTCCTTTCCTTTCCTATTTGTTTTCTTCTGGACAACATAAACTTCACAAAGACCTTCCCTATCTATCATGGATTTATGCCTCCCCCATTTTTAACTTTTTTTCCTTTACAGTTTCATAGGTTTCTAGATAAGTACTAGGTTAGTTGTCCTTGTAGGCCATTTTAAGCCTAACCAATTTCTCTTAGTGACAATCAAACCCTGTACCTCTTGTGTGTTTGGTAAACATCTTAACCATTATGCCAACCCAGATCCCTTCATTTCCCACTTCTTGAGTCAGACCCTCTTCAGCAGCAACTCAGCAGCTCAATGCCATAGCAGAAGTCCTTGTGATTCTTTTATTTTGGGGAGAATTCTCCCTTCACTATGGTTGTGCAGTTATACAGTTGTATATATATGTTTGGGGTGCAGTGAGACCCCACACACATGGAGGGTTTTCTTATTTTTTTCTTCAGTTATTGATAAGCATGAAGCAGGTTTCCTGTTTTGTTGCTGAACTGATGCAATGCTTTTTGGGGTCAGTCAATCACACCAGACTGTAACTTAGAGAAGGAACAGCATGCTGATTTATAAAATGAACTTTATTTGGAGCGGTTAAGACAGTTTTCAATATTAGTTTTGGTCTTCTAAATTATTCCTTACTAAGCCTCATTCTCATTCGTTAATGCTACGTCAATAACCATTTATTGATTCCCAGTTATTTATGTACCAGTAGACAACCTTATGTTTCTATAATAGAACATCTGTGCAGCTATTTTTAAAGACCCCATCCCCATCCCCCTCTGTGTATATATCTCTCTTGTTTTCTCATCTTTAAACTGGAAAAATGTAAATTTATGTTATCTTCAGTGCAGGCCTTCTCTTACAAAATATCCTCAGCTACCTCAGCTTTTGCAGCTTTGTTGATAACTACCCATGTGGGACCAAGAGAAAGGCCTTCTTAAGGTCTATGAATATCACACCTGTTGGAAATCGCGTTCATGCATAACTATGACCCACTATTCTGACTAGATCAGGACTGACTAACACACCATTCTGGCTGTGAGCCTATGTCAGTATGCACTTCCTCCTTGAAAACAAAGGCAAAATAGTCATTTTATTAGTTATGTTTGTTCCTTTTCTATCCTAATCCCCCATCCTTACTCATCTTGCCCTTATCTGTCCCTTCCTTCCTTATTTCTGAAATTATACTTAAAATGTGCTATTCTTTTCTTAGTCCCTTCTGACACCTCACTTTTGATTTGCTCCTTAGCTGACCTCACCTCTTTTTTCTCTCTGTTTACTTGCCTCCTTGTGTTATGGCTTCTGCATTACCCAACACCTTTCCTTACACTTGTATGGTCTCATTTTTGTCCTAAATTTTAGTTTTTATATTCTTGTGTAGCCATAGTTTACTTTTCCTTTTATCTTTGTTTTGTCTTTTCATCAAAGCCTTATCTAAAGCCCTAAGTATTCTATGCCAGTGACCCATTGTTCACAGCCTGTCATTTTGATTTTAGTACTTTAATTCATATTTCACTCTCTTCCAAGTTTAGCACAAACAACCCCTGAAATCTCACATCATTCTCCTTGATGTCTTTCCCTGAATTCCAGTCTATCTAAATCACAGTGACATTACCACAAACTGGCTAATGACACCTCCACCCTCACATTTCTGACAACTTTTGCAATGGTTAGGACCATATTCAGAAATCTGTCCTTTCTTGCACTTTTTATACCATCAGGTTAAATCCCTCATGGTCAGTGCCTTTACCCCTCTCCCATTCCTCCCAGTCTGTTAGCTCAGACTATCTCTGTATGCGTCTGACAGATATAGTTGCACCTGAGAATAGCCTTCATACTCCTCTTGATCTAGGCCTTCATATTCTCCACAATGTCTCATAGTCCTTCCCTGAAATATCTAGAGGTCAAAACATTGGTCTTACCAATCAGCACTACCCTTCCTTATTCTACATCAGCCATAAGGGCACTTTCACAGGATGTTGACTATCACCACTTCCTTGATCTTTTCACAAGGCAGTGTCCTTCTTCCTTAGTAACTACATATTTGATGCCCTCCCTTATATGGATCACCCTCCCATTATACTTGTATAGGTCAATTCTAAACAACTTCTACCCTCATACCTGTGTGTCTGAGCCACGTATATTACTTCTGCTGTACTGGCAATGTCAAGCCTCCCTTCCCTCATTATTAATAGCAGCTTCTATCCACCTTCCAAGACTTCTTCCAGTACATAATACTCTTATCCAGCCATACCCTGAGTAATTCTCGTTTGCTATGGTCTCCCAATGCAGTCCCTTACCTTTCTACATGTCTCACATGCTTGCCCCCCCCCCCATATGACCTACAATGATGCAATTACTCCATGACTGGTACAATATACCTAGTGTAGCCCTCTCCTTTTGTCTCATGTCATCTTGTTTCCTTTCCTCTTCTCCAACTTCTCACCCTGTGGTCCAGTCTGCTGTCACTTTTATAGCATGTTTGCATAATGCATTTACAATATGGACCATTAATCCTGACTAAATGTTTTAATGAGGGAAGTCAATTTACCTGAAAACTGATAACTCCTTATGATGCTCCTTAGGTAATGCACTTCTTCCTGGCAAAAATCTGTAATGTCTCTTTAATAGCAAACTCTAGCTAAGAGTAATAGTTACTAGCATAGCCAGCCTTAGGTATAGGCCAACTATGCAGCCACCTAGGGAACTGCTCTAGCAGGGGTGCTTTTCCAGTAAACTAGATGTAAAATAGACTAGAATGGGGGCACCAGGGGGTGGTGGGGGGTGCTGTGGAACCCTTTTGCTTATGGCACCACTTGACCTAAGGCTGACCTTGGTTACTAGTGCATTAAAAAAATTAATAAAGCCAATGATATGGAATAAGCAGCTAATACAAGCAAATGAGGTAAGGTTGGTAGGTAATGTTTAATTGTCATAAGGCATAAGCAAATCAAAAGATGCCACCAAATTTAGGGTGAGAACATGGACAGGAGAAGCAATAGGTCTTTCTTCAGAATAAAAATTATCTTTAAGCTACTGAGAGTCTAGATAATTTAAGGATATGCCAAACTACCTTTCTCAGGTAACTATTTAAATAAATCTACTGTTAAGAAATAATTACAGTCAGCTGCTTGTCGAGTGCCAGGATCTGCCACATAACGCATGCACTCAAGTCAGTCCACAACAAGCACAAATATGACTCTGTCATTCTCCATGTTGGAGTGAATGACTTGAGATGTACCTCCCTGAACTACATGAAAAGAGACATGGAAAAGCTCTCAGATCATGTGGTCCAGGCAAGTATGACCCTAGCCCTGAGTAGCATCCTGCGTTTGCCCAGAATGATACCACAGTATAAGGACAAAATGATTGACTTCAACAATTGGCTAAGCTTCTGGTGTTATTCAAAGGGGATCCAGTATCTGTCTGCCTGGGACGACATGATCGACAGACCACAATGCTTTGCCTGAGATGGTCTGCACCTGTTGCCCCTGGGATTCAGGTTACTGGCTAAGGCTTTTGCCATCCCTATAGTGCCTTTTTTAGGCAAAGTTCAAAGGACAAAATCACCACCATAACAGGTACAAGCATGCAAAATCTGAAGATAATGCTACTCAATGCTAGAAGTATAAACCTCAAAATGCACTCTCTCTAGGCTCTCCTAAAAATGGAGAACATCGATATCTGTGCAGTAACTGAGACTTGGTTCAAGGCTCCAGAGAGCACCCCTGCAATATCAGGCTACAACTCTTACCACACCTTTCGGCCACCAAGCCAGGACCGAAACACTGAAGGTGGAGGAGTGTCCATGTTCACCAAGGATATTTAAAACACCAGGCTAGTTGCCCAACACAATGGGTCTGAAATTCTCCAGGTGCAACTAACATAAGGTAAGACTGCAATCCAAATTGTAGCTTGCTACATATCCCCCACCATGTCCCAAGATTCTCACTACACCTTTCTAAACATACTGGAAAATATTAAGATACAACCAAACACCCTAAAACTGGGTGATTTCAACTACCCTGCAATTAACTGGGAAAACTACTCATGTGCCAACACCTTTGCCCAATGGTTCTTGGAATTCATAAATTCCAATGTCCTAGATCAGCTAATCCATAGTCCCACCAGGGGCTCCAATATCCTAGACCTGGTCATTACCAACATGGGAAATCGATGGTCCACACCTATGGTCACCCCCACGATGGTCAGTTCCGACCATAAGCTAATCACCCTTGACATCCATATCCCTCCCCCACCCCCCAGTAAGGTAACCTCCATAAAAAACTTCTCCAAAGCCAACTTCATGCTA
The DNA here is from genome assembly GCF_019279795.1 of Protopterus annectens. Lineage (NCBI taxonomy): Eukaryota > Metazoa > Chordata > Ceratodontiformes > Protopteridae > Protopterus > Protopterus annectens. The sequence continues at coordinate 1,516,149,572 of NC_056744.1, read as the reverse complement.
CTCAAGTCAGAAGTGACAAACTTCATGACACCCATGCAGACGGGAACTGAAAGTTCGACTGCTGAATCCTACACTAAGGGACTGTACGAGCACATCCACTCGTGCATGAATCATGCCATCCCAAATAGAACCAAGATGCTCTCCTACAAAAAAGGAAGCCAATCCGGTGGTCCCCTGCCATAAACAAACTTTACAACAAAAGGAAGAAACTGTTACAGAAAAGAGGAAAATCCCAAGATGCAAAAAACTCCCTTACCAGCCTCAGTAAGAAGCTGAGATCACCTCATAAAATCCTCAAAAGCTAGTTACGAAAATAAAATTGCCAAAGATTCCAAAGACATCCACAAGGCATTCTATAGCTATGTCAAGAATCTAAATGGCAATGCTCAGATCTGCTCTGCGCTACAACAGAATGGCACTAAATATAATGATCCCAAGGATATTGCCAATATCCTGGCAGATCAATTCAGTGCCAACTTCACCCCCTCTGACCCCCTAAAGGTTCCCCATCTCAATACCAAAACATTGACAAATTCTGTTAATAATGGCCACACAGGTAAAAAACGCACTCTCGAAAGCTAAAACTACAGCATCCATGGGACCAGACAACATCCCAGGCTGTGTACTACATGAACTACTAAATGAACTGGCACCTCACTTAAGTGTCATGTTTAATCATAGCCTCACCTCAGGCTTCATGTCCACTGAGTGGCACACAGCTACAGTTATCCCACTCCACAAGGGGGATCAACCTTGGATCCTGGGAAATACCGCCCCATCAGTCTAACGAGCCTGATCTGCAAGACCATGGAACATATTACCATGGAACTTATAAGTAAAGACATTGGCAACCTTCAAACACTGGACCCCACCAAGTTTGGGTTCATGAAGGGATGATCTTGTCTCCTGAACCTGATTGACTTCTTTGAATCAGTCTCCAGAGCTGTGGACGAGGGTAAGGCAGTCCACACAGCCTATCTGGGCATCGACAAGGCCTTTGACACCATTCCCCCACTCTGGAATCATAGATAAACTTACTAAGTTGAGCATTAATTCCTACGTCACTTGATGAGTTGCCAACTGGCTTACTGACAGAACCCACATTGTAAAAGTAGCCAACTCCAAATCCAGCTCCAGACAAGTGGCGTACCTCAGGGTTCAGTCCTGGGACTGCTCTTGTTTGGCATCTACTTCTCTACAGTACAGGCCAACACTAAGGGACTCTGGCTAACAAAGTTCGCAGATGACTGCAAACTGGGAGTCATTATTGAATCCCCAAATTATGTGGATATTCTACAAAAGGGCCTTAGAGAAACAGATGCTTGTTGTCAGAGCCATGGGCTCAAGCTCAATGCCAAGAAATGTATAGTTATCCCCTTTGGGAAAAAACATGTACCCGTGAATTACCGCTAAACACTGAAAGTATGATAAGAGACTTAGGGACACAGGTGGACAGTGGTCTCACTTTCGAGAACCACATCACCACAACAGTCAGGAAATCCTTCTATGTGGCACACCTCATCACTAAGGGCTTTTCATCCCGAAAAAGGAGGTCATTGTCCCACTGTACTCATCCCTCATTAGACCCATTATAGAATACAATTCCCCATTTGGTATGTACCTCTCAAGACATCTGCAACAACTGGGAAGGCCGCAGAAATACCTCACTAAAAGAATCACAGGCCTAAAGCAGATGCCTAAAAAAACTCCAGTTATACTCTGTCACATATCGTCTACTCAGGGGTGATCTCTGCTTAACATACAAGGCCATATCATACCCAGAGGTGTTGGACATGCTACACTTAAAGAAATCCCAATCCCTCAGAGCCACACACTCCAGGGATCTAAACCTTGCCATCACAATGAGCAAAACATGCTGGAGGGATAGATTCCTGACCCAGAGTCTCCCCAGACTATGGAACAGACTGCCTAGAAATGTCAAGCAGAGTGCCTCTTTGGCCCGCTTCAAAAGGAACCTTGATGATTGGATGGGAGATAGGAAATTCACCCCGGGGATCACGTCATTCGCCCTGCTAGACGGGAGTCCAGGGAAGTAAATACTGTGGGAAGAAGTAGCCAGGGAATTGTTATGGCTAGGCTTGTATAGGCCCTAGGGCCGATAGTCTAGTACCAACCTATGAACTTATGAACCTATATGAGAAAAGTTTGTTTTGCTTTTCCTTCTTAACCTATCCCTTTAAAAGATAAGAAAACAGAATAAACTTAGCAACTAAATATATATGAGATCTAAATATACTTTGAATGAGCCTGCAATTTAGAGTCCGCCAATAAGATAAACTTGACATTTAAGTGACTGGGTGTCTAAATCTCTTAAAATTAAGAAAGCCACATTACATTCATCTACCATTTGGTAGACAATTAAGTAGCATGCCAGCTATTTATATCCAAGATGCTGTAAGAAGCATATTACAAAAGGTTTGATTTCTCTGTCTTAACCTATCATTTTAAATGTTAAGAAAGACAGACTGAGCTTAGAAAATAAATATGAAATCAAAATATACTGTTAGCTTAGTCAACAGTTAAAGTCACTCAGTAAGATAACCACTGCAAAATGTCTTTCTTCAGAATACTTCACAAATACCTTGGAGAATCAATAAAGCCAGACAGATTGTAACTGAATTGACCTGTTTGGTATCTACTTCTTTGAAGTGCAGGCCAACACAGAAGGTCTTTGGCTAACAAAGTTTGCAGATGACTGCAAACTAAGATCCATAATCGAAACTCCTAATGATGTGGACAAACTACAAAAGGGCCTCACTGAGACAGATACCTGGTGTCAAAGCCATGGCGTGAAGCTCAATGCCAAAATGTGTATTGTCATCCCCTTTGGTAAAAACTCTGTACCCATGAACTACCACATAGCTGGTAATCTACTTAATGCCGAAAATGTGATAAGAGACCTTGGGACACAGGTGGACAGTAGTCTCTCCTTTGATAATCACATCGCCACAGTGGTCAGGAAATCCTTCTACGTGGCTCATCTCATCACAAAAGGACTCTCATCCAGAAAAAAAGAGGTCATTGTTCCCCTCTACTCATCACTCATTAGACCCATTATAGAGTACAACGCCCCTTTTGGTATGTACCTCACAAGACATCTACAACAACTGGAAAGACCACAGAAATAACTCACAAAGAGGATTACTGGCCTCAAACAGATGCCCCATGCAGACCGTCTCAAAAAGCTACAGCTTTACTCCATCACATATCGCCTACTCAGGGGCAATCTCTGCCTAACATACAAAGCTATGTCAAACCCAGAGCTGTTGTACATGCTCCACTTAAAGAAATCCCAATCCCTCCGAGCTACATGCTCTAGGGACCTTAATCTTGTCACCACAATAAACAGAACATGCTGGAGGGATAGATTCCTGTCCCAGAGACTTCCCATACTCTGGACCAGACTACCTATCTATGTCAAACAGAGCTCCTCATTAGCACTCTTCAAGAAAAATCTTGATTGGATGGGAAATGGGAAATTCACCCCAGGGATCACTTCTGTGGCTCTGCTCGACAGGGGCACAGGAAAATAATTTTCTTGGGTGGCGAAAGCCAGGGTACATTTTTTGGCTAGGCTTGTATGGGCCCTAGGACCGATAGCCTAGTACCTACCTATGAACCTATGATGCTGCACCAAGGGAAGGAAAAAAAAACTCAAAAACATTATGTGAGCAGGCACAGCACTAATATGGAAATGTCCATCCTATAAATCTGTAGAGACTGTCTAGACCCTCTGGCACAAATAAGGCAAAATGGTATTAAGTGCGACAGTCTAGAAGTTATCTACCAGCAAACAGATGTTATAAAATCTAACTTTTAACATGAACTTTCTGTTTCATGTTTTTGGTAAGGAATTACTAACTACATCAGAAAACATTATCATCATTACTAGATGTACCAGCTCTTATTCCCAACAAATGACAGAAAAATCAAGGTGGTGGATGAACAGCAGTCCTCCTACGATCACTCCTGTCAATCCACCTGTGTGGAACCTCGGCAGCTCTCTGGCTATGGCCAGTGTCTACACTGACTGATGCCATACTTGTCACACTGTCCTGTTCAACGTCACCACCCACTGACTGTCCAATATCTATAGCTTGTGGGGACTGGGTATGTGTGGGCATACTGACTGTGTGCAGTGACAATAGGAGCAGAAGTGGGATGTTAGCCTCTGGGACAGATTCAGCCTCTGACAAATCCACCTGTGCCTCACTTATGGTCAAAATCATCATCAGAGTCCAATGAGACACTGACATCAGGTTGTGAGGGGGGACAGACTCCAGACTAGGTGCATATGTGTTGAACCATCTATCAGGGACAATGGGGCAGTCAGTGTAATCATGCAGTCATACTTTGTGATAAGGTCTGCTACCCTTGATACATGTCACCTGGATTTTCTGAACTTACAAATCTAGAAGGTATGGTAATGGAGGTGACATGTCTACAAATATCCTGTGTTTGGGTCAGACATGTGACAGACATCAGTTATGATTATGTAGAGGAGGGCAATTTAGGGCCAGCAGCTAGTTACAGGGCCATAAAATGCATAAACATTGCACAAGAATAGCCCATAATGGCATGTCCATAATGCTGGAAGGGCATATATTTATACACATATACACACAGTTGGCTGATGTGATATTAGAACCCCTACCTATATATTATTACATACTATAACTTTGAGTACTTATCACATGCGCCACAGCATTTATCCGATAGACTGTCAGACAGCGCTCTTAAGGTGGATGACATCAGCAGGCCTTATAGAGGAGGGCAATTTAGAGGCCAGCAGCTAGTCAAAAACCCATAACCATTGCATGGGGTTAGCCCACATGGGGATGTCTGCAGTGTTGCAAGGTGATATATTTATACACACACACAGTTGGCTGATGTGAGATTAGAAGCCCTACCTATCTACTATTATATCCTATAGCTTCCAGTACTTATCACATGTGCCAGGGAGTTTATCTGATATTAGACTGTCAGCCAGCACTCTTAAGGTGGATTACATCATCTGGCCTTGTAGAGGAGAGCAATCTAGAGGCCAGCAGCAAATCACAGGGCCATAAAATGCATAACCATTACATGGGAACAGCCAATATGGGCATGTCCTTAGTACTGCAAGGGGATATATTTACACACACACACACACACACACACACACACACACACACACACACACACACACACACACACACACACACACACACACACACACACACACACACACACACACACACACACAAGTTGGCTGATGTGACATTATAACTCCTACCTATCTACTATTATTCATAATAACTTGCTGTACTTATCACATGCACCATAGGTTATGTCTGTTGTATATGTGATTACAACACAGTACTTGTGGAGTATGCAAAGTAGCCTTGTGTTAGACAGCATGTGTGGCCTGCAGAGTGGTATTGCTTGGTACTGTTATTGTATCTAGTGTCCTAGAAGTGGGATACCTGCTAATATCCCTGCTATGCATGTACAGTTATCAATATGGCCATATGTGGCTGACTGCAGTTAGACAAAAATGTGGCCAGGGACAATATGGCCTGTCCAAGGTATGCATTGAAACCATTGTACATTACGCCATCCGCTCACTTGTGTCTGTCTACATGGTGACATTCTGCAGGCACAGAGATCTGTGGGGAAGTGGATTATGTACTGTTGGGGCCTCGGTCTGTTTCCTTTGGACAACTGTTGTGATGTGTGAGTGCAGGTAATTTCAGCATTACAAGGGTATGTGGGGACATTCCTACATCTCCTCACATAAAAACACAAAACACACACCCACCTTCATGGAGGCTCTCAATAAAAATCTACCCAAACAGTAGAGACCTCCAAGGCAGAAACACACTCAACCACCACAAGACAACACTAGTCACGAGACACATAACTCTCCTAAACAGTGTGCCACTCAACCAAAGCCCCTAAGGCAAAACAGCATGCCCAACACATTAGTCATAGGTGACTCGATAGTGAGGCACACTGATGTTCCACTCACTAGGTTGAATAAGGAGGAAGTAACAGTCAGCTGCCTGTCAAGTGCCAGGATCCACCACATAATGCATGCACTCACAACTGTCAACAACACATACAAATATGACTCTGTCATTGTACATGTGGGTGTGAATGACCTGAGACATACTTCCTTGGACTACATGAAAAGAGACATGGAGGAGCTCTCAGATTATGAAGCCCAGGCAGGTATGACCCTAGCCCTGAGCATCCTCCTACCATCACCGAGAATGATACTACAGTACAAGCAGAAAATGATTGATTTCAACAACTGGCTAAGTTTCTGGTGTCATTCTAAGGGGATCCAGTATCTGTCTGCCTGGGATTTCATGATTGACAGACCTCGATGCTTTACCAGAGATGGCCTGCATCTGTCACCTTTGATGCATCATCATGGAACTAATAAACAAGGATATAGGGAGTCTCCAAACTCTGTATCCCACACAGTTTGGTTTTGTGAAGGGTAGATCATGCCTGCTCAACCTGGTCGACTTCTTTGAGTCAGTCACCAGCAGAACTCCCAACTGTACCAAATTACTCATTTTTTACCAAGTTTGGGGGTCCAAATAATGGGATGCCATGATTCCCGAGTGGCACCTCTTCATTTCCGAATTTCCCAGCTGTTTTTGAATTTTTTTCCCTCTGCTTTTTAAACGGACATCATCACGTGTGCGATGACATCAGCTCTGTGAAACAGCCTGTCGGAATTGAGCTCAGGCAGCTCAAATAATAACGTATGTGCATTTCCTGCCAGCCGTGAGGGAATGGAAGTCCTTCTGTTAGCTGGAACTCCTTTAGCTGCAAACCGAGGGAATGGAACTCAGAGTTAAGTAGCTTGGTAAGCTGCAAGCTGAGGGAATGTGGTTTCCAAGAATAGAGAGCGGCAACTGCATACACAGGTAATGTTGTGTGTCCTTTAGCTGATAGCTGCCGCGAACGGAGTTTAGCTGGAAGTAACTCCTTTAGCTGTTAGCTGCCGAGAATGGTTTCTAGCTGGAAATCCTTTAGCTGTTAGCTGCTGAGAATGGAGTTTAGCTGGAACTCCTTTAGCTGCTGAGAATGGTGTTGGTTGGATAACTTCTTCCTGAAAACTGTTTAAAACATTTTACTGAATACAGATTCTACTTTCTTCAGTACATATAACAAATTGCCTTAAAGGAAATTTCTTTTCCGATTCACTGTACAAAGAAAGTTAAATTAGAACAAATAATAAGCAACATTCCATTTCATACATTTGTTTCATAACTATTAAAATTGCTTGTAGGAAAGCCATGACTGAGCAGTATACCATAACTGTTAAGTAAAAACATATACATTGTTATTGTTATGATTATTATTAGTAGTAGAAGTAGTAATAATAAGTGAGGTTTTTGAAACTCTGCAAAAGCTTTTCAATTTTTTTTTCTTGTTGCATCCTTATCAGATATGGGTAGGAAGCAAGTTAACTGTAGCAGTGTGTGCAATAAGTACGTTAGATTCTATTCATGTTATTGAAGTTCTTTCTTGTAGCTGCTTCCATCGAGTCTGGGTCATATACTGTTTTGTGAACAATTACAGGTGCCTTTCTGTCCAAGACATATTAAGGTTCAGCTATGTTATGCTATGTTTATAGGTTCATAGGTTCATAGGTTCATACTAGGCTATCTGCCCAAGGGCATTTTTAAGCCTAGCCAGAGTTTTGTGGCTTTTGCCACCCCTTTAGTTTGGAGGATACTATGCCCATTATTTTGCTGTGCCTCTGTCAAGCAGTGACACTGAGATAATCCCTGGGGTATATCTGCGATCTCCCATCCATTGGTCAAGAGTTCTCTTGAACAAAGCCAGCGAGGTGCTCTGCCTCACATGTACCGGGATTTTGTTCCACAGCATAGGGAGTCTCTGGGTGATGAATCTGTCCCTCCAGCACATCCTATTAATAACCGTGTCAAGGTTTAAGTCTCCCGCCCTTGTAGTTCTGAGGGATCTAGATTTTTTGAGGTGAAACATGTTCATCAATTCTGGGTTGGACATGGCCTTGTATGTCAGGCACAGGTCACCTCTGAGCAGACGGTAAGCGACTGAGTAGAGCTGAAGTTCCTTCAGTCGGGCAGCATAGGACATATTTTTGAGACCCTTTATCCTTTTGGTGAGGAACTTTTGGGGCCTTTCCAGTTGCTGCAGGTGTCGTGTCAGATACATTCCGAATGGGGCATTGTACTCAATCATTGGCCTGATGAGTGATGAGTACAGGGGGACGATGACTTCCCTTGATCTAGATGTGAATCCCTTCATGATCAGGTGGGCAATGTAGAAGGTCTTCCTAACTGCTTTGGCAACGTGAGTATCAAATGAAAGGTTACTGTCAACCTGGGTACCCAGATCCCTGATAACCTCTTCTGTGCTTAGTGGGTTGCCGCCTATATGGTAGCTAGGGGTAACCTTGTTTTTCCCAAAGGGTATGACTATGCATTTTTTGGCGTTTAACTTTAGGCCATGGTTCTGGCACCAATTTTCCATTTCTATAAGACCCTTCTGAAGGATATCTGTGTCAGATGTGTTCTCAACTATGGCGCCCAGTTTGCAGTCATCTGCAAATTTTGTCAGCCATAATCCTCCTGTGTTTGCTTGTACTTCTGAAAAGTAGATGCCGAACAGGAGAGGGCCCAGGACTGAGCCCTGTGGGACACCACTTGTGACAGGCTTTGAGTCTGACATGGCGCCAGCAACTCTGACCCTGTGGGTTTTGTCACTTAGCCAATTTGCAACCCATCTTTTGACGTATGGGTTTACATTTAAGCTGATGAGTTTTTCAATGATACCTGAGTGGGGTATTGTGTCGAAAGCCTTTGCCAGGTCGAGGTAGGCTGTGTGCACTGCCTTTCCCTCATCAATGGCCTTGGTGACTGTTTCGAAAAAGTCCACCAGGTTTAAAAGGCATGATCTGCCCTTGACAAAGCCAAACTGGGTCGGATCCAAAGTCTGCAAGTCTCCTATGTCTTTATTTATGAGTTCCATTATGATCCTCTCCATAGCTTTGCAGATCAAGCTTGTCAAGCTGATGGGACGGTAATTTCCCGGGTCGGTGGAGGCACCTCCTTTGTGAAGTGGGACCACAGTTGCCGTACGCCACTCCTTAGGCACATATCCTGAGGTGAGGCTAAGATTAAACAGCTGCCCTAACTGAGGGTTTAATTCCTCATTGAGTTTGTGGAGCACACATCCGGGGACACCATCTGGTCCCATGGATGCTGTGTGTTTTGCCTTGGAGAGAGCAGTTCTCACCTGAGAGTTAGAGATGTTTGGGGGGGCTATAATTCTCTGGTATAGATATCTCACCTTTTGGGGGGGAGTTTGCACTGAACTTGTCAGCCAGTATGTTGGCAATGTCTGTAGGTTCAGTAATTTTTACATCATTTTGAACTAATTCTGAGCATATCTGGGAGTTTCCTCCCAGGTTTCTAACATAGCTAAAGAAGGCCTTATGATTGTCCTTTGAGTCTTTAGTGACTTTTCTCTCAAAATTTGCCTTAGATGATTTTATGAGAGATCTTAGTTTTTTACTTATAATGATCAAGGTTGTTTTCCCTTTTAAGGATTTTGCTCTATCTTGTAGTAGCTTCCTCCTTTTGTTGTAGAGCTTGTTTATGGCTGGGGTCCACCAAACTGGATGCTTGCCTTTGGTACAAAGAGTCTTTGTTTTGTTTGTGATTGCCTGATCCATGCAGTCCTGTAGGTGCTGGTAGAAGGCATTTGTAAGTGATTCAGTGGCTTGAGTAATGGTTTCCGCAGTCTCGGGGGCCTTAAAAGAGACCACACTAGCCTTTAGAAGTGTGAAGTCAGCTTTTGAGAAGTTCTTCACTGTGGTCTTTTTTATCTCAGGTGGGGGCGGGATGTGGACTTCCAGTGAGATTAATTTATGGTCTGATCTCACCAGTGAAGGGTATACTTCCGGTGTTGAACATTGTGACCCCATGTTTGTGATGATGAGATCTAGTATGTTATCTCCTCTTGTGGGGATGGTGACTAGTTGTTCCATGGCATTTGAGTTTATGAACTCTAGGAACCTTTGGGCTAGAGTGTTCGGGCTTGAGTAGTGATCCCAGTCTATATTCGGGTAGTTGAAATCACCTAGTATGATGGTGTTTGGAGATACATTCATCCCCTCCAGTGTTTTCAGGAAAGCTATGTGAGGTTCCTGAGATTGAGAGGGTGGCCTGTAGCATGCTACAAATTGCAGAGCAGTCTTGCCTATGGTTAATTGCACCTGGATGGTCTCCGATGCATCGTGCATTGCCACCAACCTTGAGGTGTGGGTGTTCTTGATAAATATAGACACCCCCCACTCCTTTCTTGGTGTTGTCCGGATTTTGGGGCCGGAAAGCATGATATGAGGTAAAGCCTGATAGTGCCGGGGTGCTCTAGGGAGCCTTGAACCAGGTCTCAGTCACAGCACAGACATCGATGTTCTCCATACTGAGAAGGGCCTCGAGTGCGTGCATCTTGAGGTTTAGACTTCTGGCATTGAGCAGCATTACCCTTAGTTTTTTTCCTTTTTTGTGTTCTAGGGTGGTAGGTTTAGAATTTGAGCCTTGCCTAAAAAAGGCACTATGGGGTGGCAAGAGCCTTTGCCAATATCCGGAAGCCCAGGGGTGACAGGTGCAAGCCGTCCCTTGCGAAGCAGCATGGCTTGTCCAGCATGTCATCCCAGGCAGACAGACATTGGATCCCCTTTGAATGACACCAGAGTTTAAGCCAATTATTAAAGCTGATCATCTTGTCTCTGTATTGTGGCATCATTCTTGGTGAAGGTAGGATACTGCTCAAGGTCAGGGTCATACCTTCCTGGGCTACATAATCAGAGAGCTCCTCTATGTCTCTTTTCATGTAGTCCAAGGAGGTACATCTCAGGTCGTTCACACCAGCGTGGACAATGACAGAGTCATACTTGTACCTGCTGTTGAGAGACCTGAGTGCTTGCGTTATGTGGCGGATTCTAGCGCCTGACAGGCAGCTTACTGTGACTTTTTCCTTGTTCAATCTGGTGAGCGGGACGTCAGTGTGTCTGACTATGGAGTCACCAATGACGAGTGTGTCAGGCATTGTGTTTGGCCTTAAGGGCTGTGACTGTTTGGCACACTGACTATGTAGTCTATGTGTTGCATGTGTTGTGTCCTGGGGTGGCAGTTGTTTGGGTGTCTGCTTTGGTGGCCTCTGCTGTTTTGGTAGATTTTTGATCAGAGCCTCCGAATATGTCTTTGTGTATTTATGTGTATGATTTGGAGTTGTGATAGTACTATGTGAGACTGGGTTTGTGGTGTGTGTGGTTACCTTCTCCTCCTGTCTGGTCTTACCAGTCCTATGTTGAGAGAGCTCAGCCTCCAGTTTGGCTATATAGTTGCATCTCTCGCATGTATTTGTGTTTTGTGGGAGAAGGAGATGGTTGTCCGTGTACATGAGACAATTGTAACATTGCCTCAATATTCCCAGATTCACCAGCTGAGCAGGAGAGGACACTAGCAACTGATCCCTCGACATGCTAGAAGGAATAGACAAGGACTTTAAAAGACTCGGGGATGTGGGTGATCGAATGGGGTTTTGGCTGGTGGGGTACTATGTATAATAAAAGTGCTATATCAAGTAAAAAAGTACTTTAGGAGCAGTGCTAGGCTTTACAGATAGAGAATATTCTACTTAGGAATCAAGTAGAGCTGAGCTTTTTAGATACAGAATACGCTGGTTAGATCAGCAGTACAGTTCAGGGAAGGCTGTTTTAAGGGAAAATTTGAAGAGTGGACTTTAGGTAGCCCGAATAGTTTAACCTTGATTAACCGCCGCTGCTCTTGTGTGCTCCTGTGGCAACTCAGCGCTAAAGCGTGCTTTATAGCAGGGGGCTGGAAAAAACAGGAAATGACCCAAAATGGCCAATGAATTACCAGTTGCTGTCTTTAACCACTCCTCTGAGGACAAACAGGCAGCTCAGTACTCCCCACTCTCACTGGTGAGTAAAGAAACTTCCCTCTGGCCACACAAGGAAATGGAGGAACACAGGAACCAAATACAAAGCCCAGGGATCAGCAAAATCTGATCACTGGAACAACTAGCTAGGAAAGTTAGGAAAGCAGAAGTATTTTTTGTTTTTTTTAGTTTTTACACACACAGACAGAAAATACAGTAAATGCTTGGTTTTTCGACTAAATGCTATCAAAGGCTAGTACACTTGAGTGTATTAGCCTGTTGGTTAACTTATAAGCAAAACTTAAGCTAAGAAGTGCAGTCAACAATTTAAGCTCAGAAAAACAGAGAAAACAGGTAATATAACAATAATATATGCACAAACAGTGGTCGAAATGCACAAAAGGTCGAAAAAAGCAATAAAAATGCTTAAAAAATACTTAGAATCAGGAAAGTCGCTTTTTCTGCTCTCTGCTGCCTTAGGAACTCTGCAGGGGACCACGAGGAGCTATGCCAAGTTCTCTAATGCCAGAAAAGCCCTCCAAAGCGTGCTTTATATCAGGGGGCTGGAAAAAACAGGAAATGACCCAAAATGGCCAATGAATTACCAGTTGCTGTCTCTAACCACTCCTCTGAGGACAAACAGGCAGCTCAGTACTCCCCACTCTCACTGGTGAGTAAAGAATCTTCCTTCTGGCCACACAAGAAAATGGAGGAACACAGGAACCAAATACAAAGCCCAGGGGTCAGCAAAATCTGATCACTGGAACAACTAGCTAGGAAAGTTAGGAAAGCAGAAGTATTTTTTTGTTTTTTTTTTAGTTTTTTTACACACACAGACAGAAAATACAGTAAATGCTTGGTTTTTCGACTAAATGCTATCAAAGGCTAGTACACTTGAGTGTATTAGCCTGTTGGTTAACTTATAAGCAAAACTTAAGCTAAGAAGTGCAGTCAACAATTTAAGCTCAGAAAAACAGAGAAAACAGGTAATATAACAATAATATATGCACAAACAGTGGTTGAAATGCACAAAAGGTCAAAAAAGCAATAAAAATGCTTAAAAAATACTTAGAATCAGGAAAGTCGCTTTTTCTGCTCTCTGTTGCCTTAGGAACTCTGCAGGGGACCACGAGGAGCTATGCCAAGTTCTCTAATGCCAGAAAAGCCCACCAAAGTGTGCTTTATATCAGGGGGCTGGAAAAAACAGGAAATGACCCAAAATGGCCAATGAATTACCAGTTGCTGTCTCTAACCACTCCTCTGAGGACAAACAGGCAGCTCAGTACTCCCCACTCTCACTGGTTAGTAAAGAAACTTCCCTCTGGCCACACAAGAAAATGGAGGAACACAGGAACCAAATACAAAGCCCAGGGATCAGCAAAATATGATCACTGGAACAACTAGCTAGGAAAGTTAGGAAAGCAGAAGTATTTTTTTGGGGTTTTTTAGTTTTTTTACACACACAGACAGAAAATACAGTAAATGCTTGGTTTTTCAACTAAATGTTATCAAAGGCTAGTACACTTGAGTGTATTAGCCTGTTGGTTAACTTATAAGCAAAACTTAAGCTAAGAAGTGCAGTCAACAATTTAAGCTCAGAAAAACAGAGAAAACAGGTAATATAACAATAATATATGCACAAACAGTGGTCGAAATGCACAAAAGGTCGAAAAAAGCAATAAAAATGCTTAAAAAAATACTTAGAATCAGGAAAGTCACTTTTTCTGCTCTCTGCTGCCTTAGGAACTCTGCAGGGGACCACGAGGAGCTATGCCAAGTTCTCTAATGCCAGAAAAGCCCGCCAAAGCGTGTTTTATAGCAGGGGGCTGGAAAAAACAGGAAATGACCCAAAATGGCCAATGAATTACCAGTTACTGTCTCTAACCACTCCTCTGAGGACAAACAGGCAGCTCAGTACTCCCCACTCTCACTGGTGAGTAAAGAAACTTCCCTCTGGCCACACAAGAAAATGGAGGAACACAGGAACCAAATACAAAGCCCAGGGATCAGCAAAATCTGATCACTGGAACAACTGGCTAGGAAAGTTAGGAAAGCAGAAGTATTTTTTTGGGGGTTTTTTTTTAGTTTTTTTACACACACAGACAGAAAATACAGTAAATGATTGTTTTTTTGACTAAACGCTATCAAAGGCTAGTACACTTGAGTGTATTAGCCTGTTGGTTAACTTATAAGCAAAACTTAAGCTAAGAAGTGCAGTCAACAATTTAAGCTCAGAAAAACAGAGAAAACAGGTAATATAACAATAATATATGCACAAACAGTGGTCGAAATGTACAAAAGGTCGAAAAAAGCAATACATTTATTGCTACAAGTAAGTGCATATTTATATGTTACAAGCAAAAAGCCCAGGAACATTTGAAAAACAGATGTATATTGAGGCAGTAGCAGAAATAAACAGATATGTAGAGATTGCTGTCTTTGAGTTGAGTATTCATGAGAGTACATTTGCATTTTGATAAACAAAGCAGTTATGCTGAGTTGATTGCATTAATTCTAACATATAATTCAATGGCATACTGAACCATGAAGACCCAAACAAGCCATGTGTGACAGGAGACAGGTAGTTTTAACTAGGAAGTATTTTGTATCACATTTTGCAGCCTCTAGAGTATCTCATGGATATCTCTTAACTAAATATAGGATTAGAGATCTAAGTAGCATGAATTATAAACTGTGGGCAATACTAAAAGAATTTCAGTAACCATTACATGGTGGCTTTAGCTGCTCTGCCTATATGTTTGCTTTCTTAATAATGCTGTGTACCTTTGGCACTGCTCATGCTGCATCGATTGCCAGTTTCCTCACTTTCAATTCCCAATGTACAGCCTTTGGCAGCTATGTGTTGACAGTGTATAAGAAACTTATTTTTCTTTTACTAGTTTCAAACCAAGGATGACGCATATGCACATACATATATTGATAGATAATTAGACACACTCACCCATATAAACTAAACTAAGCCACAGTAAGAGCATATCAGAACTGAACCCTGTGCTGAGGTAACAGTTCTTCCCCTTCTGCTGTATTTGTTTTTCACTGATATATAGCATGAAGAAAGGAGGCAAATGAAGTGTAGGGTTTCCATGTGAGGAACTGTCATGTTTTGGAAACTGCTAATCATAAGAATTACAGAATAAGAGAAATGCTAAGTCGTTTTAAAGACTAACTGCACAGCTTTTATGGAAAATAAATGCTAAGTTGTTTTAAAGACTATAACTGCACAGCTTTTATGGAAAATACTCTGAGATCTGCTGTATAATGATGTTGGACATGAGCTTTATTTATGCATTTTTAATTACAAGAATGGGTGTATTCATGACTGCGGACACGATCTTGTGGCTATTACTTACTAGCTATACTACGGCTGAAATGGTAATTTTTGTGGCTGTCACTTGAAGCAAAAAAGCCTTCTTTTTGCGTAATATCAATACTACATAAATGCCCCTTCCCTGAAGAGGAGCAAGAGTTTCAGATCTGACTGTATTAACTAAGGGCATCCCTTTCCATGAAGTGGTTGAGGGACTTAGCACTATATACAAATGGAGAATCTGAATTCCACTTCAAGTCCAAATTATTTTTATTATTTTAGTAGAATTCACAGTCTGATCATTCATTTTGTATGTGTACTAAGTGCTAATGCTATGTATTATTAAAAGTTGATATCCCATAATTCCATTGGAGTGGGCGGGGTTACATTATTATGTATGCAAATTGTATGTTAATCAGCAAACAGATTTTTACCTATTTTTCATGGGCCTTTGTCCAGATTTTTGATGTTTCCAGGTTGAGAGGTATGGTCACCAGAGCTGTGGATATAAATACACAAAATCACAAAACCACCAAAAGGACAAAAAAGGTGGAAAAGAAGATTGCTGCCAAGTTCAATAAGTCCAATTTATTCACAGTCACAGTACTAGTAAGCGCATTCATTCAAGACAATAGTGCAAATGAACTTCTTCAAACCAAATTACCACTCTATAGTCAGGCACACTGATGTCCCACTCACCAGGCTAAACAAGGGGAAAGTTACTGTCAGCTGCCTGTCGGGTGCCAGGATCTACCACATAATGTATACACTCAGGTGACCTCACAACAAGTGCAAATATGACTCTGTCATTGTCCATGTCGGTGTGAATGACCTGAGGTGTACCTCCCTGGACTACATGAAAAGAGACATGGAGGAGCTCTCGGATCTTGTAGCCCAGGCACATATGACCCTAGACCTGAGTAGCATCCTGCCATCGCCCAGAATGATACCACAGTACAAGGCCAAAATGATTGACTTCAACAAATGGCTAAGTTTCTGGTGTCATTCTAAGGGGATCCAGTATCTGTCTTCCTGGGACGACATGGTCAACAGTCAGCAATGCTTTGCCACAGATGGCCTGCACCTGTCACCCCTGGGATTCCGGATACTGGCGAAGGCTCCTGCCACCCCTATAGTGCCTTTTTTAGGCAAGGTTCAAATGCTAAATTCACCACTGTAACAGGTACAAGCAAGCAAACTCTGAGGGTAATGCTACTCAATGCTAGAAGTCTAAACCTCAAAATGCACTCACTCAAAGCACTCCTTCAAATGAAGAACATCGACATCTATGCAGTGACAGAGACCTGGTTCAAGGCTCCAGAGAGCACCCCTGCATTACCAGGCTATAATTCATTTCACACCTTTCGGCCACCTAACCTGGACTGAAACACTAAAGGCGGAGGCATGTCCATATTCATTAAGGATATCCACACCTCCAGGCTAGTTGCTCAACATAATGCATCCGAAATTATCCAAGTGCAACTAACACTGGGCAAGACTCCAATCCAGGTTGTAGCTTGTTACAGATCCCCCACCATGCCCCAGGATTCCGACTTTTCATTTCTTAAGATACTGGAAAATATTGATGTACAACCCAATACCTTAACTATGGGCAATTCCAACTACCCCACCATCAACTGGGAAAACTACTCATGTACCAACTCATTCGCTCAATGTTTTCTGGAATTCATAAATTCCAACGCCTTGGATCAGCTTGTCCACACTCCCACCAGGGACAGCAATATCCTGGACCTGGTCATTACCAGTATGGGTAACTGGTGTTCCATGCCAGAGGTCAAATCCTCGCTGGTCAGATTCGACCACAAGCTAATCACCCTAGACATCCATATCCCACCCTCTTGTTAAGGAAACCACCATCAAAAACTACTCCAAAGCCAAATTCATGCTTCTTAAGACAGAAGTGGCAAACTTCACGACACCCATGCAGATGGAAAATAGAGGTACGACTGCTGAATCTTACACAAATGCACTGTATAAGCACATACATGAGTGCATGGATCGTGCCATCCCCAACAGAACCAAGATGCTATCCTCCAAAAAAAGGAAGCCAATCTAGTGGTCCCCTGCCATAAACAAACTCTACAACAGAAGGAAGAAGCTGTTGCAAAAAATAGTAAAATCCCAAGATTGGAGGAACTCCCTGGTCAGGCTCAGCAAGAAGCTGAGATCCCTCATAAAATCCACCAAAGCCAGTTATGAAAATAAAATTGCCACTGATTCCAAAGACAACCACAAAGCATTCTACAGCTATGTCAAGAATCTCAATGGCAACACTCAGATCTGCTCTGAGCTACAGCACAATGGCCTTAAATATACACAACCAACTGATATTGCCAACATCCTGGCAAGTAGGTTCAGTGCTAACTTTACTCCCCTCTCACCCTTCAAAGGGCCCATCTTAATACCGGAAGAATACAAAGCCCCTGTAATCACAGATGAATAAGTAAAGACCACACTCTCCAAAGCCGAGAACACAGTATCCATGGGACCAGACAACATCCCAGGCTGAATTACAGAACGAACTGGCACCCCACCTAAGTACCATGTTCAATCATAGCCTCACATCAGACTATGTGCCTACTGAATGACGCACAGCGATGGTTATCCCACTTCACAAAGTGGGTGCCACCACCGCCCCATTAGCCTGACGAGCCTGGTCTGCAAAGCCGTGGAACGTATCATATTGAAGCTTATATACAAAGACATAGGTAACCTCCAAACCCTGGACCCCACTCAGTTTGGGTTTGTAAAACGTAGATCATGTTTACTAAACCTGATTTACTTTTTTGAAGCAGTCATTAGAGCTGTAGACGAGGGCCAGGTAGTGCACACAGCCTATCTTGACCTCACCAAGGCTTTTGATACTATCCCCCACTCTGGAATTATAGATAAACTCACTAAACTGGGCATAAATCCCTATGTCACAAGATGGGTGGACAACTGGCTCACTGACAGAACTCACACAGTAAAAGTAGCCGACTCCAAGTCTGACTTCAGACCAGTGACAAGTGGAGTACCACAGGGTTCAGTCCTGGGTCCCCTCCTGTTTGGCATCTATATCTCTGAAGTGCAGGCCAACACAGAAAGTCTTTGGCTAACAAAGTTCACAGATAACTGCAAACTGGGAGCCATAATAGAATCACCTAATGATGTAGACATTCTACAAAAGGGCCTCACAGAGACAGATGCTTGGTATCAAAGTCATGGTCTCAGGCTCAGTGCAAAGAAGTGCACTGTCATCCCTTTTGGGAAAAACTCGGTACCCATGAACTACCATATAGGCGGTAGCTCACTAAACACTGAAAGTGTGGACAGTAGTATCTCCTTTGATAACCACATTGCCACAGTATTGCCACAGTAGTCAGGAAATCCTTCTAGGTGGCACATGTCATCACAAAAGGGTTCTCCGCTAGAAAAAAGGAGGTCATCGCTCCTCTCTACTCATCCCTCATCAGACCCCTTATAGAGTGCAATGCCCCATTAGGCATGTATCTCACAAGACACTTACAACAATTGGAAAGGCCACAGAAATACCTCACTAAGAGGATTACCGGCCTCAAACAGATGCCATATGCAGACCGTTTCAAAAAACTCCAGTCCTACTCCGTCGTATATCACCTACTCAGAGGTGATATCTGCAAACATTAGAGCTGTTCGACATGCTACACTTAAAGAAATTCCAATCTCTCTGAACCAAATGCTCCAGGGACCTAAACCTCGTCACCACAATAAACAGAACATGCTGGAGGGAAAGATTCCTGTCCCAGAGACGTCCCATACTCTGGAACAAACTACCCATTCATGTCAGGCAAAGCTCCTCATTGGCTCTCTTTAAGAAAAACCTTGACGACTGGATGGGAAATAAAAAATTCACCCCGGGGATCACTTCTGCAGCACTGCTTGACCGGGGCACAGGAAAATAATTTTCTTGAGTGGTGAAAGCCAGGGAACCTTTTTGGCTAGGCTTATATAGGCCCCAGGGCAGATACCCTAGTACCTACCTATGAACCTATGAACATCACATGATCACAATTTATAATAAAAAAAAAAATAACTAATTAAGAGCTGAATAGACTAGTGAGAAAATATTTAAAGGTAACTCACCATAGAATTGAATATGGCAATAGTTATAAGAATACCAGCACAAAATATCTACATTAATTATCTAAAACAGCCAAACTGCACATAAAATACAGGTTTGCATTAATATATATGTGTGTATATATATATATATATTTATCTATATATATATATATATATATATATATATATATATATATATATATATATATATATATATATATATATATATATATATATATATATATATATATATATATATGTTACGTTCAGAATTTTGCAGTCCAAAACTCTGAATCCCATATAATCGACGATCATATGTTCGAAGTTTTGAAACCTCAAAATCCTGAAAGGAGATTGGCATACAGCGCAGACCGGGAGATTTCCCTTGTCCTCGCTGTAGTGCGATCTCGGAGTTGGTATATTTAAGTAGGGGTGGGTGGGGTGTACAGGGGGGCTTGCCCCCCTGCATTCACTTGTTTTTTTTTGTTTAGTGGTGTTCCGGGGGAGGGTTCACTATTTCGAGATTCCAAGATCTCGAGATTCTGAACTCAGTGTTCTGAAACTCAAGATTTTGGGATTTCGAAATTTAGAAGTGAATATATACATACATATATATATATATATATATATATATATATATATATATATATATATATATATATATAGATGTATCTATATGGGTCACCTTCAGATGCCCGACAACGCGTTTCGCCGACACTGAATCCGACGGGACGAAAACACCGACAACGCAAATGACCGACAAGGTGAGAATCCGACGGACTTGGTAAGTGTGCGATAGAGTGAGGGATTTAGTGTTAGGGAGCGGACAGATAAGTGTGCGATAGTGAGGGACTGTGGGTTTAGGGGTGGGTTAAGTGAGTTAGGGTTAGGGTGCAGGTAGGGTGTGTGTGCGATAGTGAGGGACTGTGGGTTTAGGGGTGGGTTAAGTGAGTTAGGGTTAGGGTGCAGGTAGGGTGAGTGTGCGGTAGTGTCGGACCTTGGGGTTAGGGGTGGGTAAGTGAGTTAGGGTTAGGGTGCAGGTAGGGTGAGTGTGCGGTAGTGTCGGACCTTGGGGTTAGGGGTGGGTAAGTGAGTTAGGGTTAGGGTGCAGGTAGGGTAAGTGTGCGGTAGTGTCGGACCTTAGGGTTAGGGTTTGGGTTAGGGATAGTGGATATGTTATGTAGTGTACTGTGTTGTTTACGTGTAGTGTGTTGGTGTAATGGTTTTTGGTGTTTTGCGTTGTCGGTATTTTTTGTTGTCGGTCTTTTCGTGTCGGTGATTTGTGTGTCGGCGAAACGCGATTTCGGGCATCTGAAGGTGATCCATATATATATATATATATATATATATATATATATATATATATATACACACTCACTAACAGCCTCATCTTTTAAATATTCTCTAAAAGCATCATCTTTTTAAAGTTTTTAATCTAAGAATACACCCTAGGGAACAATTTTCATTCAACCCAGAAAATGAGAATACATTAAGTTTGAGTTGCCGAAGTAAGTCTCTTAATTCTAAATTCAAACACCAAGGGCCTCCGCTAACATCTTTTGGAACTTGGTCAATCACTCTACAATTAAAATAGTGACTTGAATTCTCAGCAATGTGTTGAGCCAAGGCGTTATTTAAGTTCATCTTATTAATATTATACTGATGTTCATAAATACTCTGTTTCAGGTATCTCTGTCTTACCCAGATAGAATGAGGTACAAAAGGCAAGGTGGTTCATACAGCCTACCTTGATCTGGCTAAGGCCTTTGACACCATTCCTCACTCAGGAATCATAGAAAAACTCAGTAAGCTAGGCATCAACCCCTATATCAGTAGGTGGGTTGTAAACTGGCACACAGATAGAACCTACAGTGTGAAAGTAGCTGACTCCAAGTCAAACTACCAACCAGTCATGAGTGGAGTCCCACAGGGTTCGGTCCTGGATCCTATCCTGTTTGGTATCTACTTCTCTGAAGTCCAGGCCAACATGAAGGGACTCTGGCTGACAAAGGTCACAGAAGATTGCAAGTTGGGAGCTATCATTAACTCCCCAAGTGATGTTGACATCCTTCAGAAAGGCCTCTCTGAGACTAATGACTGGTGTCAGAACAAAATGGCCTTAAGCTCAATGTCAAAAAATGTGTCGTCATTCCCTTTGGGACAAACCTGGTTCCCATGAATTACCACATCGATGGTAGTCCACTGAAAACAGAAGGCGTTATAAGAGATCTGGGAACACAGGTTGACAGCAACCTTTCTTTTCACCACCACACTGCCACTGTGGTCAGAAAGTCCTTCTATGTGCCACATCTCATCACTAAGGGTTTTGCATCCAGGAAGAAAGAGGTCATTGTCTCCCTCTACTCTTCCCTCATTAGGCCAATCATCGAGTGCAATGCCCCATTTGGCATGTACTTTACTAGATACCTGCAACAACTAGAGAGGCCACAAAAGTACCGCACAAAGAGGATCCTAGGCCTTAAACACTTGTCCTATATGAACAGACTCAAAAAACTCCAACTATTCTCGGTCTCATATCGCCTACTTAGAGGCGATCTCTGCTTGACTTACAAAGCCATGTCTGACCCAGCTCTGTTAGAAATCCTACATCTAAAGAAATCCCAATCCCTCTGCACCACACACTCCAGACACCTCAACCTTATTACTACAATCAGCAGAACAAGCTGGAGGGACAGGTTCATAACCCAGAGACTGTCCATGCTATGGAATAGACTTCCCATACATGTCAAGTGGAGCACCTCCCTGGCCCTCTTCAAGAGAAATCGATGAGTGGATGGGAAATAGAAAATTCACCCGGGGATCACTCCAGTGGCTCTACTCGACAGTGGCAGTAGGAACTAAGGTTGGGTGGCATGCTGCCAGGGTAATTGGTTAGGCTTGTAAAGACTCCAGGGCCATTAACCTAGTACACACCTATGAACCTATATGCATAAATGTGTATAACAGGGATGTCTCTTTAAATGCTGCATTGTGTGTATGTTATGTATATGTGTTATGTAGAAATATGTGGAGAGTCTATGGATCATTGTAATTTATATAGCAGCATGTATCAGTATCATATGTATTTGGGGTACATACTGATAGATACACTAATCATGGGAGGGGGATAGGGATAGACAGATATGTATACATAGCTGTCTGTATGTACAGATGTATTACCACACAGCAGATCCTTGTGATGAAGAGGCAAAAGACTTGCGCTCCAGTTAGCTAAGTGTAGGAGCATGCCCAGTGGAATTGTCAGTACTTACGAGGTGACTCCAGGGCACAGCTACCTGTACTCCAGTCCGGATTTTGTGTGCTGCAGACATTGGCTACTGCACCTGTTCCCTCACTACAGCACTTCCCTGAAATTGTCCACAGCATTCCCCGGCTGTATGCTGTACTTAATATGTCATTGGGGTACACGATGTAACACCACACACATGGTGATAGTCTGCATGCCTGTCACTGTTCATGTTTTTGCAAAATGTATATAATTTTGCCCTATATGTCTCGTCTGTTCCTCATACATTTGTAGTGTTCCGGCAAAATATAGTATAATGCAGTCACTGAATTCTACTAACTACTGACACATTTAAGTGAAGGACTTTACATCCTGTAGATATTCTGTTCTGATGCAACCCATTGTTACACTAGTCACCTTCTAGGTTAATCAGAGCATGTGTAATACCTGTCTGCAGTTTTGGCCCTTTGCCCCCCCCCCCTCCATTCTCTCTGACTTTATCCAGCTTTCTTGCAGTAACAGATTGAGGGGTATTACCATCATACGACTATCTCACATGCAAAAGATGTGGATACTGCCAGATTCAAACCATCAACACTATCAACCGTGCTAATGTCCCTAGCCCACTGAACCACACAGACCACCAGACAGAGATGTCTCATTCCTCACACAATCAACAGCATACATACATACATTGTTACCCCTGCATTATGTGAGACATACAACATGTGGCCAGGTTCTATGTCACAGCCCTGGAATTAGCTGGTGTGCTGATATATCAATGCTGACTTACAATTATAGCAGTTGTATGGGAACACTGATGTGTTGGGGGTGAGGGACGACCAGCCCATGATCTGCTGGCATAGACAATCGTGCAAATGTCCTGTGACCCCACTGTTTGCCATCTTCCTTGAATAATGTAGTGGATTTTCCAGCCATGTGATCTAGTCAATATTATTAAGCACACACTATTGCACAGAGTACCTGTTGCCCTAAGTGGCTATTAGATCTCTCCAAGTAGCCCAGTAGCCCACTATATTTCCTTGCATACATGCAGCAGGTCCATACATATGCTACCATATTCTAGTACCCCTTACAAATGGTGTATAGATGAGTGACTTACCTTGCGAATACAGCAGTTGACAGACCTGTAGTTCGGGACTGACTCTGTCTGATGCATGCAGTACACACCCAATATATGGTAAGGTCCAGGTTGTGTGGGCTGGCTGGCATCCTTTTTACTATATGTATGAAAGTCAGAGTAAGGTGTCAGTCCCTAGAAACCTAGGTTGACAGTGCATGTGCTATGTGTTGTCTCTTGGCCAAGGCCAGGGAATTCCTACATCTATCTACAGGGACAACCTCAGGGGGGTCCTCCTCTTAGTCCTCTTGTGGGTGTGATTGGTGGGACCTAGTCACTGGTGAGAAGCTGTGTATTCCTTCCCTTTGCTGATCCTGCTGCAGCAGTTTCCACAGGATCATATTCTGCAGCATGGCACATACTGTGAACATGTGTGCACATGTGGCTGGACAGTACTGCAGGGCTCCATCAGATATATTGAGGCACCAGAATCGTGACTTCAGCTGCCCAAATACACACTCTATAATGTTCCTAGTTTCTGCATGTGCCTCATTATGGCATTCTTCCATGTGTGTGTGTGCATTTCTGATGGGTGTCATCATCCATGGTTCCAGCGCATAGCCAACATCTCTCAGTAAATGGCCATGCCAGATGTCCTCCATAGCAAACATCTGGTACAGCTGTGATGCATGCCAGATATGGGAGTCGTGATAAATGCCAGGGCTGCCAGCACACACATTCATGATAATGCCCTGGGCATTGCACAAAACCTGCCAGTTGAGGGAGTGATACTCCTTGCGGTTGATGTCGGCTCTACCTCCCTCACTGGGTGGTACCTTCATGTGTACATGAGTGCAGTCTATGGCACCCAGTACCTCAGGGTAGTGTGCTACACAGTAGAAGTGGTGCATATTGCTGGCACTCACCTCAGGGGTGAGGGAAAAATAAATGTGCTTACTGGCATGTGGTAGCATGGCATCCAGGAACTGGTGGAGTACCCTGGATGCTGATGCCAGCGAGACCCCCATCATGTCACCAGTTGGTCTTTGGAAAGTACCTGCAGCTAGTGCCCTAATATATATAGGTTCATAGGTTCATACTAGGCTATCTGCCCTAGGGCATTTGTAAGCCTAGCCAGAGTGTATTTGGCTTTCGCCACCCATTTTAAATTAATTTTGCTATGCCCTTTTTCGAGATTAGTATACTGTGCCTCTGTCTAACAGTGACACAGAAGTGATACCCGGGGTAAACCTATGATCTCCCATCCACTCATCAAGATTCCTCTTGAAGAGAGCCAATGAGGGACTCTGCCTAACCTGGACTGGGATTTTATTCCAGAGTGAAGGAGCCTCTGGGTTATGAATCTGTCCCTGCAGCATGTCCTATTTATTTCAGTGCTGAGGTTCAAGTCTCTCCAGCGCATAGCTCGATGGGATTTGAATTTTCTGAGGTGCAGCATGTCCATTAATTCCAGGTTGGACATGGCTTTATACGTCAGGCACAGATCGCCTCTGAGCAGGCGGTATGCCACTGAGTAGAGCTGGAGTTTCTTTAACCGGGCAGCATATGGCATCTGTTTGAGCCCTATGATCCTCTTTGTGAGGTACTTTTGGGGTCTTTCCAGTTGCTGCAGTTGTCTGGTAAGGTACATCCCGAAACTGGCATTGTACTCAATTATGGGCCTGATGAGGGATGAGTAAAGAGGCACGATGACCTCCCCTGATCTAGATGAGAATCCCTTCATGATTAGGTGGGCTATATAAAATGTTTTTCTAACCACTTTGGCCACGTGGTTGTCAAATGAGAGATTGCTATCAACTTGGGTCCCCAGGTCCCTAATTACTTCTTCTGTACTTAATGGATTGCCACCTATGTGGTAATTTGTGGGCACTTTGTTTTTGCCAAAGGGGATGACTATACACTTTTTGACGTTTAGCTGGAGGCCATGGCTCTGGCACCAGTTGTCTCTTTCTATGAGGCCCTTTTGGAGGATGCTAGTGTCAGCTGGAGAGTCGATTATGGCGCCCAGTTTGCAGTCATCTGAGAACTTAGTCAGCCACAGTCCTTCCGTGTTGGCCTGTACCTCTGAGAAATATATACCGAACAAGAGAGGTCCCAGGATTGAGCCTTGTGGGACGCCACTTGTAACTGGTTTGGAGTCTGACATGGCTCCAGCAATTCTAACCATGTGGGTTCTGTCCTTGAGCCAGTATGCAACCCATCTAGTAACATAGGGGTTTATATTTAAGCTGGTGAGCTTATCTATAATGCCCGAGTGGGGTATTGTATCGAAGGCTTTTGCGAGGTCGAGGTAGGCTGTGTGGACCACCTTCCCCTCGTCAATGGCCTTGGTGACTGTTTCAAAGAAATCAACCAGGTTTAAGAGGCAAGATCTGCCCCTAACAAAGCCAAACTGGGTAGGATCCAGTGTCTGTAGGTCCCCAATATCTTTATTTATGAGGTCCATGATGATCCTTTCCATAGCTTTGCAGACCAAGCTAGTCAGGCTTATGGGGCAATAGTTTCCAGGATCTGTTGAGGCACCACCTTTGAGGAGAAGGGACCACTGCTGCTGTACACCACTCTTTGGGTACATATCCTGTAGTAAGGCTGAAATTGAACAGAAGTTTTATGTTTGGGTTTAGCTCTTCTTGGAGTTCATGTAGGACGCAGCCCAGGACATCGTCTGGTCCCATTGATGCTGTGTTTTTTGCTTTGGAGAGGACAGCTCTTACCTGAGCATCTGAGATGTCAGGGGGGCAGTACTCTGCTGGGATAAATATTTGCCCTTTTGGTGGGGAGGGGGGGAGAAGTTTGCGCTGAACCTGTCAGTTAGGATGTTGGCAATGTCTGTGGGTTCGGTGTATTTTTTGTCATTTTGGACTAATTCTGAGCATATCTGGGAATTCCCACCCAGGTTCCTAACATAACTAAAGAAAGCCTTGTGATTATCCTTAGTGTCCTGTGCAATTTTACTCTCGAAGCTGGCCTTAGATGATTTTATGAGTGCCCGTAGTTTTTTGCTAATACTGATCAGAGATGCCATCCCTTTTTGGGATTTTGCTCTATCATGTAGTAGCTTCCTCCTTCTATTGTATAGTTTGTTTATGGCTGGGGTCCACCAGACAGGACGTCTGCCTTTGGAGGATCGGGTCTTGGTTTTATTTGGGATTGCATGATCCATGCATTCCTGAAGGTGTTCATACAATGCATTTATAAAGATTTTGCGGTCTGGGCCGTATTTTTCACAGGCCCGGGGGCTTTGAAGGATTCCACCTCGGTTTTGAGGAGTGTGAAATTTTCTTTAGAGAAGTTTTTCACTGTGGTTTTCAGGGCAGGGGGTGGAGTCGGGATGTGAATATCCAGTGAGATTAGTTTATGGTCTGATCTTACCAGTGAGGGATACACTTCTGGTCTGGAGCATAGAGTCCCCATGTTGGTGATGATCAGGTCCAGTATGTTTTCCCCTCTTGTGGGAGTGGTAACAAGTTGTTCCATAGCATTTGAGTTTATAAATTCTAGGAACCTTTGGGCTAGGGTGTTGGAGCTAGAGTAATGCTCCCAGTCTATGTTTGGGTAGTTGAAGTCGCCCAATATAATGGTGTTTGGAGAGACCTTCATATTTTCCAGTGTTCTTAGGAAGGCCGAGTGGGGTTCCTGGGTTTGGGAGGGTGGTCTGTAGCAGGCTATAAACTGGAAGGCAGTTTTACCCACTGTTAGTTGCACATGGATAGTCTCTGATGCTTCGTGCTGTGCCACCAACCTGGAGGTGTGGGTATCTTTGACGAATATTGATACTCCCCCTCCTTTTGTGGTACGGTCCAAGTTTTGGGGCCAAAAAGCATGGTATGAGATATAACCTGGTAGTGCTGGGGTGCTCTCGGGAGCCTTGAACCAGGTTTCTGTTACTGCACAGATATCAATATTCTCCATGCTAAGGAGAGTTTTGAGTGCATGCATCTTGAGGTTTAGACTTCTGGCATTGAGTAGCATTACTCTTAGTTTCTTATCCCTTGTGATACCTGTGGAGGTGGGTTTGTCTTTTGATCCCTGCCTAAAAAAGGCACTATGGGGGTAGCAAGAGCATTTGCCAATATCCAAAAGCCCAGGGGTGACAGGTGCAAGCCTTCCCTAGTGAAGCATCGTGGCTTGTCGAGCATGTCATCCCAGGCTGACAGGCATTGGATCCCCTTTGAATGACACCGATACTTAAGCCAATTGTTGAAATTGATCATCTTGTCTTCATATTGTGGCATCATTCTTGGTGAGGGTAAGATGCTACTCAAGGTCAGGGTCATACTGGCCTTGGCTACATGCTCAGAGAGCTCCTCTATTTCTCTTTTCATGCAGTCCAGGGAGGTACGTCTCAGGTCATTCACACCAGCATGGACAATGACTGAGTCATATTTGTACTTGCCTTGGAGTGACCTGAGTGCTTGTGTTATGTGGTGGATCCTAGCGCCCGACAGGCAGCTCACCGTGACCTTCTCCTTGTTCAGCCTGGAGAGCAGGACGTCAGTGTGCCTGACGATAGAGTCACCTATTACAAGTGTATCAGGTGTGTTGTTTAGCCTTAAGGGCTGTGACTGTTCGGCACACTGGCTTTGTGAGCTATGTGTTGCACGTGTTTTGTTTTGGGGTAGCGGTTGCTTGGGTGTCTGCTTTGGAGGTCTCTGCTGCTTAGGCAGATTTTTATTTAGAGCCTCAGAGTATGTTTTTGTGTGTTTATGTGTTTGGTTTGCTTTCATGGTAGGTCTATGTGAGACTGGAATTGTAATGAGTGTGGTTTCCTCCTCCTCCTGACTGGTTTCGCCAGTACTGAGTTGAGAGAGCTTAGCCTCCAGTATGGCTATATGGTTGCATCTCTCACATGTGTTGGAAATTGTTGGGAGGCGGAGAGGGTTATCTGTGTACATGAGGCAGTTGTAACATTGCCTCAAGATTCCCAGATTCACCAGCTGGACCAGAGAGGAGATTGACAACTGACCTTTGGACATGCTAGAATAGTATTGGGAATACCCACACATAAGGCTGCTGTTTAATCTTAGCCTTACTACAGGATACGTACCCAAAGAATGGCGTACGGCAACTGTGGTCCCACTCCACAAAGGTGGTGCTTCTACGGACCCTGGAAATTACCGCCCCATAAGCTTGACGAGCCTTGTCTGCAAAGCTATGGAGAGGATCATAATGGAACTCATAAATAAAGACATTGGGGACCTACAGACACTGGATCCTACCCAATTTGGCTTTGTCAAGGGCAGATCCTGCCTCTTGAACTTGGTCGACTTTTTCAAAACAGTCACTAAGGCCATTGATGAGGGTAAGGCAGTTCACACAGCCTACCTTGACCTAGCAAAAGCGTCACACAATACCCCACTGGGCATCATAGAAAAGCTCACCAGCTTAGATGTAAACCCATATGTCACAAGATGGGTTGCAAACTGGTTCAAGGACAGAACACACAGGGTTAGAGTTGCTGGTGCCATGTCAGACTCTAAGCCGGTCATGAGCGGTGTCCCACAGGGCTCAGTCCTGGGCCCCCTCTTGTTCGGCATTTATTTTTCTGAAGTGCAGGCAAACATAGGGGGATTGTGGCTGACAAAATTTGCAGATGACTGCAAACTGGGCACCATAATTGACACTCCATCAGACACAGACATCCTCCAGAGAGGTCTCATAGAAATGGATAACTGGTGCCAGAGCCATGGCCTTAAGCTAAATGCCAAAAAAATGTATAGTCATACCCTTTGGGAAAAACAAGGTAACCCCTAATTACCACATAGGTGGTAATACATTAAACATGGAAGAAGTTATCAAGGACCTGGGGACCCAAGTTGACAGTAACCTCTCTTTTGACACTCACATTGCCAAAGTGGTTAGGAAGACCTTCTACATTGCCCACCTGATCATGAAGGGATTCACATCCAGATCAGGAGAGGTCATTGTACCCTTGTACTCTTCACTTATCAGACCAATGATTGAGTACAACGCCCCATTCGGAATGTACCCTACCCGACACCTGCAGCAGTTGGAAAGACCCCAAAAGTTCCTCACCAAAAGGATAAAGGGGCTCAAACATATGTCATACGATGCCCGACTGAAGAAACTCCAGCTCTATTCAGTCGCATACCATCTGCTCAGAGGTGATCTGTGCCTGACATACAAGGCCATGTCCAACCCGGAATTAATGGACATGCTTCACCTCAAAAAATCCAAATCCACCAGAGCCACACGAGCAAGAGACTTAAACCTCAACACGGATATAAATAGGACATGCTGGAGGGACAGATTCATCACCCAGAGACTCCCTACACTATGGAACAAAATCCCAGTCCATGTGAGGCAGAGCCCCTCACTGACTCTGTTCAAGAGAAATCTTGACGAGTGGATGGGAGATCGTAGGTTTACCCCGGGAATCATCTCTGTGTCACTGCTGGACAGAGGCACAGCAAACTAATGGGTATAGTATTCTCATCCTAAGGGGTGGTGAAAGCCACACACACTCTGGCTAGTCTTATAAATGCCCTAGGGCAGATAGCCTAGTATGAACCTATGAACCTATAATTCCTTTATAATTGAAAAAAAGGGCCAATGGGGAATGAGGTACTCAAGGGGAGTTTGTGAGGGTGTAGTGCTTTTAATATTTTAGTGCTGACTTATATAATTGCTTTAGTGAGCAAGTGCCAGGTAACTTAAATGCAATGTGTTTCAGGTAACTTAAATGCAAAAACGACAAACTGTAACTTTCTTTCAAGTGAAACAAGGAAATAAGTACAGTAAGCAATGCAGATATCACTAGGGATCTACAGAAGCGCTGAAAAGCCGAGTTTTAGGTGGAATTAGCATTTCAGGGAAATAACAAGCAAACAAACAAGCAGCATACAAATAAAGCTAGATTCAGCAGG